>NW_028251344.1:1472500-1517500 GCF_964263255.1 Lissotriton vulgaris | reverse complement strand
ACTAGCTATCTATCTAGCTATCTAGCTATCTATCAATCTAGCTATCTATCAATCTAGCTATCTAGCTATCTATCAATCTAGCTATCTAGCTATCTAGCTATCTATCAATCTAGCTATCTAGCTATCTCTCTAGCTATCTAGCTATCTATCTAGCTAGCTAGCTATATATCTAGCTATCTAGCTATCTATCTAGCTATCTAGCTATCTATCAATCTAGCTATCTAGCTATCTAGCTATCTATCAATCTAGCTATCTATCTAGCTATCTATCTAGCTATCTAGTTATCTATCAATCTAGCTAGATATCTATCTATCTATCTATCTATCTATCTATCTATCTATCTATCTATCTATCTATCTATCTATCTATCTATCTATCTATCTATCTATCTATCTATCTATCTATCTATCTATCTATCTATCTATCTATCTATCTATCTATCTATCTATCTATCTATCTATCTATCAATCTAGCTATCTATCAGCTAGATAGCTAGATTATCTATCAATCTAGCTATCTATCTAGCTATCTAGCTGTCTAGCTATCTATCTAGCTGTTTAGCTATCCAGCTATCTAGCGATCTATCAATCTAGCTATCTATCAATCTAGCTATCTATCAATCTAGCTATCTAGCTATCTAGCTAGCTATATATCAATCTAGCTATCTAGCTATCTAGCTAACTATCTAGCTAGCTATCTAGCTATCTATCTAGCTATCTAGCTATCTAGCTATCCAGCTATCTATTAATCTATCTAGCTATCTAGCTATCTAGCTATCTAGGTATCTAGCTATCTAGCTATCTATCTAGCTATCTAGCTATCTGTCAATCTAGCTATCTATCTAGCTATCTATCTAGGTATCTATCAATCTAGCTATCTATCTATCTATCAATCTAGCTATCTATCAATCTAGCTATCTAGCTCTCTAGCTATCTGCTATCTATCTAATCTAGCTATCTAGCTATCTATCAATCTATCAATCTAGCTAGCTATCTAGCTGTCTAGCTATGTATCAATCTAGCTATCTAGCTATCTATCTAGCTATCTAGCTATCTAGCTATCTATCTATCTAGCCATCTAGCTAGCTATCAATCTAGCTAGCTATCTAGCTATCAATCTAGCTAGCTATCTAGCTTGCTATCTAGCTATCTATCAATCTAGCTAGCTATCTAGCTATCTAGTTATCTATCTATCTAGCTAGCTATCTAGCTATCTAGCTAGCTATCAATCTAGCTATCTAGCTATCTCTCTAGCTATCTAGCTATCTATCTAGCTAGCTAGCTATATATCTAGCTATCTAGCTATCTATCTAGCTATCTAGCTATCTATCAATCTAGCTATCTAGCTATCTAGCTATCTATCAATCTAGCTATCTATCTAGCTATCTATCTAGCTATCTAGTTATCTATCAATCTAGCTAGATATCTATCTATCTATCTATCTATCTATCTATCTATCTATCTATCTATCTATCTATCTATCTATCTATCTATCTATCTATCTATCTATCTATCTATCTATCTATCTATCTATCTATCTATCTATCTATCTATCTATCTATCAATCTAGCTATCTATCAGCTAGATAGCTAGATTATCTATCAATCTAGCTATCTATCTAGCTATCTAGCTGTCTAGCTATCTATCTAGCTGTTTAGCTATCCAGCTATCTAGCGATCTATCAATCTAGCTATCTATCAATCTAGCTATCTATCAATCTAGCTATCTAGCTATCTAGCTAGCTATATATCAATCTAGCTATCTAGCTATCTAGCTAACTATCTAGCTAGCTATCTAGCTATCTATCTAGCTATCTAGCTATCTAGCTATCCAGCTATCTATTAATCTATCTAGCTATCTAGCTATCTAGCTATCTAGGTATCTAGCTATCTAGCTATCTATCTAGCTATCTAGCTATCTGTCAATCTAGCTATCTATCTAGCTATCTATCTAGGTATCTATCAATCTAGCTATCTATCTATCTATCAATCTAGCTATCTATCAATCTAGCTATCTAGCTCTCTAGCTATCTGCTATCTATCTAATCTAGCTATCTAGCTATCTATCAATCTATCAATCTAGCTAGCTATCTAGCTGTCTAGCTATGTATCAATCTAGCTATCTAGCTATCTATCTAGCTATCTAGCTATCTATCTAGCTATCTAGCTATCTATCTATCTAGCCATCTAGCTAGCTATCAATCTAGCTAGCTATCTAGCTATCAATCTAGCTAGCTATCTAGCTTGCTATCTAGCTATCTATCAATCTAGCTAGCTATCTAGCTATCTAGTTATCTATCTATCTAGCTAGCTATCTAGCTATCTAGCTAGCTATCTAGCTATCTATCAATCTAGCTATCTAGCTCTCTAGCTCTCTAGCTATCTAGCGATCTATCAATCTAGCTATCTATCAATCTAGCTAGCTATCTAGCTATCTAGCTATCTATCTATCTATCTAGCTATCTAGCTAGCTATCTAGCTATCTAGCTATCAATCTAGCTATCTATTAATCTAGCTAGCTATCTATCTATCAATCTAGCTAGCTATCTAGCTAGCTATCTAGTTATCTAGCTATCTATCAATCTAGCCATCTAGCTATCTAGCTAGCTATCTAGCTTTCTATCTAGCTATCTAGCTATCTATCAATCTACCTATCTACCTATCTACCTATCTACCGATCTATCTAGCTATCTATCAATCAAGCTGTCTATCAATCTAGCTAGCTATCTAGCTATCTATCAGTATAGCTATCTAGCTATCTATCAATCTAGCTAGCTATCTAGCTATCTATCTAGCTATCTATCTAGCTATCTATCAATCTAGCTAGCTATCTAGCTAACTATCAATCTATCTAGCTATCTATCAATCTATCAATCTCGCTAGCTATCTAGCTGTCTATCAATCTAGCTATCTAGCTATCTATCAATCTAGCTAGCTATCTAGCTATCTAGCTAGCTATCTATCTTTCTATCTATCTAGCTATCTATCTAGCTATCTACCAATCTAGCTATCTAGCTAGCTATATAGCTATCTATCGATCTTTCTAGCTATCTATCTAGCTATCTAGCTAGATTATCTATCTATCTATCTATCTATCTATCTATCTATCTATCTATCTATCTATCTATCTATCTATCTATCTATCTATCTATCTATCTATCTATCTATCTATCTATCTTTCTATCTATCTAGCTATCTATCTATCTAGCTATCTATCAATCTAGCTATCTATCAGCTAGATAGCTAGATTATCTATCAATCTAGCTATCTATCTAGCTATCTAGCTATCTAGCTATCTATCTAGCTGTCTAGCTATCTAGCTATCTAGCTATCTAGCGATCTATCAATCTAGCTATCTATCAATCTAGCTATCTATCAACCTAGCTATCTAGCTATCTAGCTAGCTATCTATCAATCTAGCTATCTAGCTAACTATCGAGCTAGCTATCTAGCTAGCTATCTAGCTATCCAGCTATCTATTAATTTACCTAGCTATCTAGCTATCTAGCTATCTAGGTATCTAGCTATCTAGCTAGCTATCTAGTTATCTAGCTATCTATCAATCTAGCTATCTAGCTATCTAGCTAGCTATCTAGGTTTCTATCTAGCTATCTAGCTATCTATCAATCTACCTATCTACCTATCTAGCTATCTAGCTATCTATCAATCTATCAATCTAGCTAGCTATCTAGCTATCTATCTAGCTATCTAGCTATCTATCAATCTAGCTATCTAGCTATCTATCTAGCTATCTATCTAGCTATCTATCTAGCTATCTATCAATCTAGCTATCTATCTATCTATCAATCTAGCTATCTATCAATCTAGCTCTCTAGCTCTCTAGCTATCTGCTATCTATCTAATCTAGCTGTCTAGCTATCTATCAATCTATTAATCTAGCTAGCTATCTAGCTATCTAGCTATCTATCAATCTAGCTATCTAGCTAGCTATCTATCTAGCTATCTATCAATCTAGCTATCTAGCTATCTATCTAGCTATCTAGCTATCTCTCTAGCTATCTAGCTATCTAGCTATCTAGCTATCTAGCTAGCTATCAATCTAGCTAGCTATCTAGCTATCAATCTAGCTAGCTATCAATCTAGCTATCTAGCTCTCTAGCTATCTGCTATCTATCTAATCTAGCTATCTAGCTATCTATCAATCTATTAATCTAGCTAGCTATCTAGCTATCTAGCTATCTATCAATCTAGCTATCTAGTTATCTATAAATCTAGCTATCTAGCTATCTAGCTATCTATCTAGCTATCTATCTATCTAGCTATCTATCTATCTAGCTAGCTATCTAGCTATCTATCAATCTAGCTATCTAGCTCTCTAGCTCTCTAGCGATCTATCAATCTAGCTATCTATCAATCTAGCTATCTATCTAGCTATCTAGCTATCTAGCTAGCTATCTATCTATCTAGCTATCTAGCTAGCTATCTAGCTATCTAGCTATCAATCTAGCTTTCTATTAATCTAGCTAGCTATCTATCTATCAATCTAGCTAGCTATCTAGCTAGCTATCTAGTTATCTATCAATCTATCAATCTAGCTATCTAGCTATCTAGCTAGCTATCTAGCTTTTTATCCAGCTATCTAGCTATCTATCAATCTACCTATCTACCTATCTACCTATCTATCTAGCTATCTATCAATCTAGCTATCTATCAATCTAGCTAGCTATCTAGCTATCTATCAGTATAGCTATCTAGCTATCTAGCTATCTATCAATCTAGCTAGCTATCTAGCTATCTATCTAGCTATCTATCTAGCTATCTATCAGTCTAGCTAGCTATCTAGCTAACTATCAATCTATCTAGCTATCTATCAATCTATCAATCTAGCTAGCTATCTAGCTGTCTATCAATCTAGCTATCTAGCTATCTATCAATCTAGCTAGCTATCTAGCTATCTAGCTAGCTATGTATCTTTCTATCTATCTAGCTATCTATCTAGCTATCTACCAATCTAGCTATCTAGCTAGCTATATAGCTATCTATCAATCTTTCTAGCTATCTATCTAGCTATCTAGCTAGATTATCTAGCTATCTATCAATCTATCTAGCTATCTATCTAGCTATCTAGCTATCTATCAATCTAGCTATCTACCAATCTAGCTATCTAGCTAGCTATCTATCTAGCTATCTAGCTATCTAGCTAGCTATCTAGCTATCTAGCTCTCTATCAATCTAGCTATTTATCAATCTAGCTAGCTATCTAGCTATCTATCTAGCTATCTATCTAGCTATCTAGCTATCTATCTAGCTATCTAGCTGGCTATCTAGCTATCTAGCTAGCTATCTAGCTATCTATCAGCTAGATACATAGATTATCTAGCTATCTATCAATCTAGCTATTTAGCTATGTAGCTAGCTATCTAGCTATTTATCAATCTAGATATCTAGCTATCTAGCTAGCTATCTAGCTATCTATTTAGCTAGCTATCTAGCTATCAATCAATCTATCTATCTATCTATCTATCTATCTATCTATCTATCTATCTATCTATCTATCTATCTATCTATCTATCTATCTATCTATCTATCTATCTATCTATCTATCTATCTATCTATCTATCTATCTATCTATCTATCTATCTATCTATCTATCTATCTATCTAGCTTTCTATCTAGCTATCTATCAATCTAGCTATCTAACTATCTAGCTATCCAGCTATCTATCAATCTAGCTAGCTACCTAGCTACCTATCTAGCTATCTATCTAGCTATCTATCTATCTATCTATCTAGCTATCTAGCTATCTAGCTATCTATCTATCTATCTATCTATCAATCTAGCGATCTATCAGCTAGATAGCTAGATTATCTAGCTATCTATAAATCTAGCTATCTATCTAGCTATCTGGCTATCTATCAATCTAGCTATCTAGATATCTATCTATCTATCTAGCTAGCTATCTAGCTGTCTAGCTATCTGGCTATCTAGCTATCTATCTAGCTATCTAGCGATCTATCAATCTATCAATCTAGCTATCTATCAATCTAGCTATCTAGCTATCTAGCTAGCTATCTATCAATCTAGCTATCTAGCTATCTAGCTAACTATCTAGCTAGCTATCTAGCTATCTAGCTAGCTATCTAGCTATCTATCAATCTTGCTATCTATCAATCTAGCTATCTAGATATCCAGCTATCTATTAATCTATCTAGCTATCTAGGTATCTAGCTATCTATCTAGCTATCTAGCTATCTAGCTAGCTATCTAGTTATCTAGCTATCTATCAATCTAGCTATCTAGCTATCTAGCTAGCTATCTAGCTTTCTATCTAGCTATCTAGCTATCTATCAATCTACCTATCTAGCTATCTAGCTATCTAGCTATCTAATCTAGCCATCTGGCTATCTAGCTATCTATCAATCTATCAATCTAGCTAGCTCTCTAGCTATCTAGCTATCAATCGAGCTATCTATCAATCTAGCTATCTAGCTATCTATCTAGCTATCTATCTAGCTATCTATCTAGCTATCTATCAATCTAGCTATCTAGCTTTCTATCAATCTAGCTATCTATCAATCTAGCTATCTAGCTCTCTAGCTCTCTAGCTATCTAGCGATCTATCAATCTAGCTATCTATCAATCTAGCTATCTATCTAGCTATCTAGCTAGCTATCTATCTATCTAGCTATCTAGCTAGCTATCTAGCTATCTAGCTATCAATCTAGCTATCAATCTAGCTATCTATTAATCAATCTAGCTATCTATCAATCTAGCTATCTATCAATCTAGCTATCTAGCTAGCTATCTATCAATCTAGCTATCTAGCTATCTAGCTATCTAGCTAACTATCTAGCTATCTATCTATCTAGCTATCTATCTATCTAGCTAGCTATCTAGCTATCTATCAATCTAGCTATCTAGCTCTCTAGCTCTCTAGCGATCTATCAATCTAGCTATCTATCAATCTAGCTATCTATCTAGCTATCTAGCTATCTAGCTAGCTATCTATCTATCTAGCTATCTAGCTAGCTATCTAGCTATCTAGCTATCAATCTAGCTTTCTATTAATCTAGCTAGCTATCTATCTATCAATCTAGCTAGCTATCTAGCTAGCTATCTAGTTATCTAGCAATCTATCAATCTAGCTATCTAGCTATCTAGCTAGCTATCTAGCTTTTTATCCAGCTATCTAGCTATCTATCAATCTACCTATCTACCTATCTACCTATCTACCTATCTATCTAGCTATCTATCAATCTAGCTATCTATCAATCTAGCTAGCTATCTAGCTATCTATCAGTATAGCTATCTAGCTATCTAGCTATCTATCAATCTAGCTAGCTATCTAGCTATCTATCTAGCTATCTATCTAGCTATCTATCAGTCTAGCTAGCTATCTAGCTAACTATCAATCTATCTAGCTATCTATCAATCTATCAATCTAGCTAGCTATCTAGCTGTCTATCAATCTAGCTATCTAGCTATCTATCAATCTAGCTAGCTATCTAGCTATCTAGCTAGCTATGTATCTTTCTATCTATCTAGCTATCTATCTAGCTATCTACCAATCTAGCTATCTAGCTAGCTATATAGCTATCTATCAATCTTTCTAGCTATCTATCTAGCTATCTAGCTAGATTATCTAGCTATCTATCAATCTATCTAGCTATCTATCTAGCTATCTAGCTATCTATCAATCTAGCTATCTACCAATCTAGCTATCTAGCTAGCTATCTATCTAGCTATCTAGCTATCTAGCTAGCTATCTAGCTATCTAGCTCTCTATCAATCTAGCTATTTATCAATCTAGCTAGCTATCTAGCTATCTATCTAGCTATCTATCTAGCTATCTAGCTATCTATCTAGCTATCTAGCTGGCTATCTAGCTATCTAGCTAGCTATCTAGCTATCTATCAGCTAGATACATAGATTATCTAGCTATCTATCAATCTAGCTATTTAGCTATGTAGCTAGCTATCTAGCTATTTATCAATCTAGATATCTAGCTATCTAGCTAGCTATCTAGCTATCTATTTAGCTAGCTATCTAGCTATCAATCAATCTATCTATCTATCTATCTATCTATCTATCTATCTATCTATCTATCTATCTATCTATCTATCTATCTATCTATCTATCTATCTATCTATCTATCTATCTAGCTTTCTATCTAGCTATCTATCAATCTAGCTATCTAACTATCTAGCTATCCAGCTATCTATCAATCTAGCTAGCTACCTAGCTACCTATCTAGCTATCTATCTAGCTATCTATCTATCTATCTATCTAGCTATCTAGCTATCTAGCTATCTATCTATCTATCTATCTATCTATCTATCTATCTATCAATCTAGCGATCTATCAGCTAGATAGCTAGATTATCTAGCTATCTATAAATCTAGCTATCTATCTAGCTATCTGGCTATCTATCAATCTAGCTATCTAGATATCTATCTATCTATCTAGCTAGCTATCTAGCTGTCTAGCTATCTGGCTATCTAGCTATCTATCTAGCTATCTAGCGATCTATCAATCTATCAATCTAGCTATCTATCAATCTAGCTATCTAGCTATCTAGCTAGCTATCTATCAATCTAGCTATCTAGCTATCTAGCTAACTATCTAGCTAGCTATCTAGCTATCTAGCTAGCTATCTAGCTATCTATCAATCTTGCTATCTATCAATCTAGCTATCTAGATATCCAGCTATCTATTAATCTATCTAGCTATCTAGGTATCTAGCTATCTATCTAGCTATCTAGCTATCTAGCTAGCTATCTAGTTATCTAGCTATCTATCAATCTAGCTATCTAGCTATCTAGCTAGCTATCTAGCTTTCTATCTAGCTATCTAGCTATCTATCAATCTACCTATCTAGCTATCTAGCTATCTAGCTATCTAATCTAGCCATCTGGCTATCTAGCTATCTATCAATCTATCAATCTAGCTAGCTCTCTAGCTATCTAGCTATCAATTGAGCTATCTATCAATCTAGCTATCTAGCTATCTATCTAGCTATCTATCTAGCTATCTATCTAGCTATCTATCAATCTAGCTATCTAGCTTTCTATCAATCTAGCTATCTATCAATCTAGCTATCTAGCTCTCTAGCTCTCTAGCTATCTAGCGATCTATCAATCTAGCTATCTATCAATCTAGCTATCTATCTAGCTATCTAGCTATCTAGCTAGCTATCTATCTATCTAGCTATCTAGCTAGCTATCTAGCTATCTAGCTATCAATCTAGCTATCAATCTAGCTATCTATTAATCAATCTAGCTATCTATCAATCTAGCTATCTATCAATCTAGCTATCTAGCTAGCTATCTATCAATCTAGCTATCTAGCTATCTAGCTATCTAGCTAACTATCTAGCTAGCTATCTAGCTATCTAGCTAGCTATCTAGCTATCCAGCTATCCAGCTATCTAGCTATCTATCAATCTAGTTATCTAGCTATCTAGCTATCTAACTAGCTATCTATCTAGCTATCTAGCTAACTATCAATCTAGCTATCTAGCTATCTAGCTATCTATCAATCTAGCTATCTAGCTATCTATCAATCTAGCTAGCTAGCTATCTAGCTATCTATCAATCTAGCTATCTAGCTATCTCTCTAGCTATCTATCTAGCTAGCTAGCTATATATCTAGCTATCTAGCTATCTATCTAGCTATCTAGCTATCTATCAATCTAGCTATCTAGCTATCTAGCTATCTATCAATCTAGCTATCTATCTAGCTATCTATCTAGCTATCTAGTTATCTATCAATCTAGCTAGATATCTATCTATCTATCTATCTATCTATCTATCTATCTATCTATCTATCTATCTATCTATCTATCTATCTATCTATCTATCTATCTATCTAGCTATCTATCAGCTAGATAGCTAGATTATCTATCAATCTAGCTATCTATCTAGCTATCTAGCTGTCTAGCTATCTATCTAGCTGTCTAGCTATCCAGCTATCTAGCGATCTATCAATCTAGCTATCTATCAATCTAGCTATCTATCAATCTAGCTATCTAGCTATCTAGCTAGCTATATATCAATCTAGCTATCTAGCTATCTAGCTAACTATCTAGCTAGCTATCTAGCTATCTATCTAGCTATCTAGCTATCTAGCTATCCAGCTATCTATTAATCTATCTAGCTATCTAGCTATCTAGCTATCTAGGTATCTAGCTATCTAGCTATCTATCTAGCTATCTAGCTATCTGTCAATCTAGCTATCTATCTAGCTATCTATCTAGGTATCTATCAATCTAGCTATCTATCTATCTATCTATCAATCTAGCTATCTATCAATCTAGCTATCTAGCTCTCTAGCTATCTGCTATCTATCTAATCTAGCTATCTAGCTATCTATCAATCTATCAATCTAGCTAGCTATCTAGCTGTCTAGCTATGTATCAATCTAGCTATCTAGCTATCTATCTAGCTATCTAGCTATCTATCTAGCTATCTAGCTATCTATCTATCTAGCCATCTAGCTAGCTATCAATCTAGCTAGCTATCTAGCTATCAATCTAGCTAGCTATCTAGCTTGCTATCTAGCTATCTAGTTATCTATCAATCTAGCTATCTAGCTATCTATCTATCTAGCTAGCTATCTAGCTATCTAGCTAGCTATCTAGCTATCTATCAATCTAGCTATCTAGCTCTCTAGCTCTCTAGCTATCTAGCGATCTATCAATCTAGCTATCTATCAATCTAGCTATCTATCTAGCTATCTAGCTATCTAGCTATCTATCTATCTATCTAGCTATCTAGCTAGCTATCTAGCTATCAATCTAGCTATCTATTAATCTAGCTAGCTATCTATCTATCAATCTAGCTAGCTATCTAGCTAGCTATCTAGTTATCTAGCTATCTATCAATCTAGCTATCTAGCTATCTAGCTAGCTATCTAGCTTTCTATCTAGCTATCTAGCTATCTATCAATCTACCTATCTACCTATCTACCTATCTACCTATCTATCTAGCTATCTATCAATCAAGCTGTCTATCAATCTAGCTAGCTATCTAGCTATCTATCAGTATAGCTATCTAGCTATCTATCAATCTAGCTAGCTATCTAGCTATCTATCTAGCTATCTATCTAGCTATCTATCAATCTAGCTAGCTATCTAGCTAACTATCAATCTATCTAGCTATCTATCAATCTATCAATCTCGCTAGCTATCTAGCTGTCTATCAATCTAGCTATCTAGCTATCTATCAATCTAGCTAGCTATCTAGCTATCTAGCTAGCTATCTATCTTTCTATCTATCTAGCTATCTATCTAGCTATCTACCAATCTAGCTATCTAGCTAGCTATATAGCTATCTATCAATCTTTCTAGCTATCTATCTAGCTATCTAGCTAGATTATCTATCTATCTATCTATCTATCTATCTATCTATCTATCTATCTATCTATCTATCTATCTATCTATCTATCTATCTATCTATCTATCTATCTATCTATCTATCTATCTATCTATCTATCTATCTATCTATCTATCTATCTATCTATCTATCTATCTATCTAGCTAGCTATCAATCAATCAATCTATCTATCTATCTATCTATCTATCTATCTATCTATCTATCTATCTATCTATCTATCTATCTATCTATCTATCTATCTATCTATCTATCTATCTATCTATCTATCTATCTATCTATCTATCTATCTATCTATCTATCTATCTAGCTATCTATCAATCTAGCTATCTAACTATCTAGCTATCCAGCTATCTATCAATCTAGCTAGCTACCTAGCTACCTATCTAGCTATCTATCTAGCTATCTATCTATCTATCTATCTATCTAGCTATCTAGCTATCTAGCTATCTATCTATCTAGCTATCTATCAATCTAGCGATCTATCAGCTAGATAGCTAGATTATCTAGCTATCTATAAATCTAGCTATCTATCTAGCTATCTGGCTATCTATCAATCTAGCTATCTAGATATCTATCTATCTATCTAGCTAGCTATCTAGCTGTCTAGCTATCTGGCTATCTAGCTATCTATCTAGCTATCTAGCGATCTATCAATCTAGCTATCTATCAATCTAGCTATCTAGCTATCTAGCTAGCTACCTATCAATCTAGCTATCTAGCTATCTAGCTAACTATCTAGCTAGCTATCTAGCTATCTAGCTAGCTATCTAGCTATCTATCAATCTTGCTATCTATCAATCTAGCTATCTAGCTATCCAGCTATCTATTAATCTATCTAGCTATCTAGGTATCTAGCTATCTATCTAGCTATCTAGCTATCTAGCTAGCTATCTAGTTATCTAGCTATCTATCAATCTAGCTATCTAGCTATCTAGCTAGCTATCTAGCTTTCTATCTAGCTATCTAGCTATCTATCAATCTAGCTATCTAGCTATCTAGCTATCTAATCTAGCCATCTGGCTATCTAGCTATCTATCAATCTATCAATCTAGCTAGCTCTCTAGCTATCTAGCTATCAATCGAGCTATCTATCAATCTAGCTATCTAGCTATCTATCTAGCTATCTATCTAGCTATCTATCAATCTAGCTATCTAGCTTTCTATCAATCTAGCTATCTATCAATCTAGCTATCTAGCTCTCTAGCTCTCTAGCTATCTAGCGATCTATCAATCTAGCTATCTATCAATCTAGCTATCTATCTAGCTATCTAGCTATCTAGCTATCTAGCTAGCTATCTATCTATCTAGCTATCTAGCTAGCTATCTAGCTATCTAGCTATCAATCCAGCTATCAATCTAGCTATCTATTAATCAATCTAGCTATCTATCAATCTAGCTATCTAGCTAGCTATCTATCAATCTAGCTATCTAGCTATCTAGCTATCTAGCTAACTATCTAGCTAGCTATCTAGCTATCTAGCTAGCTATCTAGCTATCCAGCTATCCAGCTATCTATTAATCTATCAATCTAGCTAGCTATCTAGCTATCTAGCTAGCTATCTAGCTATCTATCAATCTAGTTATCTAGCTATCTAGCTATCTAACTAGCTATCTATCTAGCTATCTAGCTATCTATCAATCTAGCTATCTAGCTATCTAGCTATCTATCAATCTAGCTATCTAGCTATCTATCAATCTAGCTAGCTAGCTATCTAGCTATCTATCAATCTAGCTATCTAGCTATCTCTCTAGCTATCTAGCTATCTATCTAGCTAGCTAGCTATATATCTAGCTATCTAGCTATCTATCTAGCTATCTAGCTATCTATCAATCTAGCTATCTAGCTATCTAGCTATCTATCAATCTAGCTATCTATCTAGCTATCTATCTAGCTATCTAGTTATCTATCAATCTAGCTATCTATCTATCTATCTATCTATCTATCTATCTATCTATCTATCTATCTATCTATCTATCTATCTATCTATCTATCTATCTATCTATCTATCTATCTATCTATCTATCTATCTATCTATCTATCAATCTAGCTATCTATCAGCTAGATAGCTAGATTATCTATCAATCTAGCTATCTATCTAGCTATCTAGCTGTCTAGCTATCTATCTAGCTGTCTAGCTATCCAGCTATCTAGCGATCTATCAATCTAGCTATCTATCAATCTAGCTATCTATCAATCTAGCTATCTAGCTATCTAGCTAGCTATATATCAATCTAGCTATCTAGCTATCTAGCTAACTATCTAGCTAGCTATCTAGCTATCTATCTAGCTATCTAGCTATCTAGCTATCCAGCTATCTATTAATCTATCTAACTATCTAGCTATCTAGCTATCTAGGTATCTAGCTATCTAGCTATCTATCTAGCTATCTAGCTATCTGTCAATCTAGCTATCTATCTAGCTATCTATCTAGGTATCTATCAATCTAGCTATCTATCTATCTATCTATCAATCTAGCTATCTATCAATCTAGCTATCTAGCTCTCTAGCTATCTGCTATCTATCTAATCTAGCTATCTAGCTATCTATCAATCTATCAATCTAGCTAGCTATCTAGCTGTCTAGCTATGTATCAATCTAGCTATCTAGCTATCTATCTAGCTATCTAGCTATCTATCTAGCTATCTAGCTATCTATCTATCTAGCCATCTAGCTAGCTATCAATCTAGCTAGCTATCTAGCTATCAATCTAGCTAGCTATCTAGCTTGCTATCTAGCTATCTATCAATCTAGCTAGCTATCTAGCTATCTAGTTATCTATCAATCTAGCTATCTAGCTATCTATCTATCTAGCTAGCTATCTAGATATCTAGCTAGCTATCTAGCTATCTATCAATCTAGCTATCTAGCTCTCTAGCTCTCTAGCTATCTAGCGATCTATCAATCTAGCTATCTATCAATCTAGCTATCTATCTAGCTATCTAGCTATCTAGCTATCTATCTATCTATCTATCTATCTAGCTATCTATTTAGCTATCTAGCTATCTAGCTATCAATCTAGCTATCTATTAATCCAGCTAGCTATCTATCTATCAATCTAGCTAGCTATCTAGCTAGCTATCTAGTTATCTAGCTATCTATCAATCTAGCTATCTAGCTATCTAGCTAGCTATCTAGCTTTCTATCTAGCTATCTAGCTATCTATCAATCTACCTATCTACCTATCTACCTATCTACCTATCTATCTAGCTATCTATCAATCAAGCTGTCTATCAATCTAGCTAGCTATCTAGCTATCTATCAGTATAGCTATCTAGCTATCTATCAATCTAGCTAGCTATCTAGCTATCTATCTAGCTATCTATCAATCTAGCTAGCTATCTAGCTAACTATCAATCTATCTAGCTATCTATCAATCTATCAATCTCGCTAGCTATCTAGCTGTCTATCAATCTAGCTATCTAGCTATCTATCAATCTAGCTAGCTATCTAGCTATCTAGCTAGCTATCTATCTTTCTGTCTATCTAGCTATCTATCTAGCTATCTACCAATCTAGCTATCTAGCTAGCTATATAGCTATCTATCAATCTTTCTAGCTATCTAGCTAGCTATCTAGCTAGATTATCTATCTATCTATCTATCTATCTATCTATCTATCTATCTATCTATCTATCTATCTATCTATCTATCTATCTATCTATCTATCTATCTATCTATCTATCTATCTATCTATCTATCTATCTATCTATCTATCTATCTATCTATCTATCTAGCTATCTATCTATCTAGCTATCTATCAATCTAGCTATCTATCAGCTAGATAGCTAGATTATCTATCACTCTAGCTATCTATCTATCTATCTAGCTATCTAGCTATCTATCTAGCTGTCTAGCTATCTAGCTATCTAGCTATCTAGCGATCTATCAATCTAGCTATCTATCAATCTAGCTATCTATCAATCTAGCTATCTAGCTATCTAGCTAGCTATCTATCAATCTAGCTATCTAGCTATCTAGCTAACTATCGAGCTAGCTATCTAGCTAGCTATCTAGCTATCCAGCTATCTATTAATTTATCTAGCTATCTAGCTATCTAGCTATCTAGGTATCTAGCTATCTAGCTAGCTATCTAGTTATCTAGCTATCTATCAATCTAGCTATCTAGCTATCTAGCTAGCTATCTAGGTTTCTATCTAGCTATCTAGCTATCTATCAATCTACCTATCTACCTATCTAGCTATCTAGCTATCTATCAATCTATCAATCTAGCTAGCTATCTAGCTATCTATCTAGCTATCTAGCTATCTATCAATCTAGCTATCTAGCTATCTATCTAGCTATCTATCTAGCTATCTATCTAGCTATCTATCAATCTAGCTATCTATCTATCTATCAATCTAGCTATCTATCAATCTAGCTCTCTAGCTCTCTAGCTATCTGCTATCTATCTAATCTAGCTGTCTAGCTATCTATCAATCTATTAATCTAGCTAGCTATCTAACTATCTAGCTATCTATCAATCTAGCTATCTAGCTAGCTATCTATCTAGCTATCTAGCTATCTATCAATCTAGCTATCTAGCTATCTATCTAGCTATCTAGCTATCTCTCTAGCTATCTAGCTATCTAGCTATCTAGCTATCTAGCTATCTAGCTATCTAGCTATCTAGCTAGCTATCAATCTAGCTAGCTATCTAGCTATCAATCTAGCTAGCTATCAATCTAGCTATCTAGATCTCTAGCTATCTGCTATCTATCTAATCTAGCTATCTAGCTATCTATCAATCTATTAATCTAGCTAGCTATCTAGCTATCTAGCTATCTATCAATCTAGCTATCTAGTTATCTATAAATCTAGCTATCTAGCTATCTAGCTATCTATCTAGCTATCTATCTATCTAGCTATCTATCTATCTAGCTAGCTATCTAGCTATCTATCAATCTAGCTATCTAGCTCTCTAGCTCTCTAGCGATCTATCAATCTAGCTATCTATCAATCTAGCTATCTATCTAGCTATCTAGCTATCTAGCTAGCTATCTATCTATCTAGCTATCTAGCTAGCTATCTAGCTATCTAGCTATCAATCTAGCTTTCTATTAATCTAGCTATCTAGCTATCTATCAATCTAGCTATCTAGTTATCTATAAATCTAGCTATCTAGCTATCTAGCTATCTATCTAGCTATCTATCTATCTAGCTATCTATCTATCTAGCTAGCTATCTAGCTATCTATCAATCTAGCTATCTAGCTATCTAGTTATCTAGCAATCTATCAATCTAGCTATCTAGCTATCTAGCTAGCTATCTAGCTTTCTATCCAGCTATCTAGCTATCTATCAATCTACCTATCTACCTATCTACCTATCTACCTATCTATCTAGCTATCTATCAATCTAGCTATCTATCAATCTAGCTAGCTATCTAGCTATCTATCAGTATAGCTATCTAGCTATCTATCAATCTAGCTAGCTATCTAGCTATCTATCTAGCTATCTATCTAGCTATCTATCAGTCTAGCTAGCTATCTAGCTAACTATCAATCTATCTAGCTATCTATCAATCTATCAATCTAGCTAGCTATCTAGCTGTCTATCAATCTAGCTATCTATCAATCTAGCTAGCTATCTAGCTATCTAGCTAGCTATGTATCTTTCTATCTATCTAGCTATCTATCTAGCTATCTACCAATCTAGCTATCTAGCTAGCTATATAGCTATCTATCAATCTTTCTAGCTATCTATCTAGCTATCTAGCTAGATTATCTAGCTATCTATCAATCTATCTAGCTATCTATCTAGCTATCTACCAATCTAGCTATCTAGCTAGCTATCTATCTAGCTATCTAGCTATCTAGCTAGCTATCTAGCTATCTAGCTCTCTATCAATCTAGCTATTTATCAATCTAGCTAGCTATCTAGCTATCTATCTAGCTATCTATCTAGCTATCTAGCTATCTATCTAGCTATCTAGCTGGCTATCTAGCTATCTAGCTAGCTATCTAGCTATCTATCAGCTAGATACATAGATTATCTAGCTATCTATCAATCTAGCTATTTAGCTATGTAGCTAGCTATCTAGCTATTTATCAATCTAGATATCTAGCTATCTAGCTAGCTATCTAGCTATCTATTTAGCTAGCTATCTAGCTATCAATCAATCTATCTATCTATCTATCTATCTATCTATCTATCTATCTATCTATCTATCTATCTATCTATCTATCTATCTATCTATCTATCTATCTATCTATCTATCTATCTATCTATCTATCTAGCTTTCTATCTAGCTATCTATCAATCTAGCTATCTAACTATCTAGCTATCCAGCTATCTATCAATCTAGCTAGCTACCTAGCTACCTATCTAGCTATCTATCTAGCTATCTATCTATCTATCTATCTAGCTATCTAGCTATCTAGCTATCTATCTATCTAGCTATCTATCAATCTAGCGATCTATCAGCTAGATAGCTAGATTATCTAGCTATCTATAAATCTAGCTATCTATCTAGCTATCTGGCTATCTATCAATCTAGCTATCTAGATATCTATCTATCTATCTAGCTAGCTATCTAGCTGTCTAGCTATCTGGCTATCTAGCTATCTATCTAGCTATCTAGCGATCTATCAATCTATCAATCTAGCTATCTATCAATCTAGCTATCTAGCTATCTAGCTAGCTATCTATCAATCTAGCTATCTAGCTATCTAGCTATCTAGCTAACTATCTAGCTAGCTATCTAGCTATCTAGCTAGCTATCTAGCTATCTATCAATCTTGCTATCTATCAATCTAGCTATCCAGCTATCCAGCTATCTATTAATCTATCTAGCTATCTAGGTATCTAGCTATCTATCTAGCTATCTAGCTATCTAGCTAGCTATCTAGTTATCTAGCTATCTATCAATCTAGCTATCTAGCTATCTAGCTAGCTATCTAGCTTTCTATCTAGCTATCTAGCTATCTATCAATCTACCTATCTAGCTATCTAGCTATCTAGCTATCTAATCTAGCCATCTGGCTATCTAGCTATCTATCAATCTATCAATCTAGCTAGCTCTCTAGCTATCTAGCTATCAATCGAGCTATCTATCAATCTAGCTATCTAGCTATCTATCTAGCTATCTATCTAGCTATCTATCAATCTAGCTATCTAGCTTTCTATCAATCTAGCTATCTATCAATCTAGCTATCTATCTAATCTAGCTATCTAGCTATCTATCAATCTATCAATTTAGCTAGCTATCTATCTATCTAGCTATCTAGCTAGCTGTCTAGCTATCTAGCTATCTATCAATCTAGCTATCTAGCTATCTAGCTATCTAGCTATCTAACTAGCTATCTATCTAGCTATCTAGCTATCTAGCTATCTATCAATCTAGCTATCTAGCTATCTAGCTATCTAGCTAGCTATCAATCTAGCTATCTATCAATCTAGCTAGCTAGCTAGCTATCTAGATATCTTTCAATCTAGCTATCTAGCTATCTATCTAGCTATCTAGCTATTTATCAATCTAGATATCTAGCTACCTAGCTATCTATCTAGCTATCTAGCTATCTATTTAGGTAGCTATCTAGCCATCTAGCTATCTATCAATCTAGCTATCTAGCTATCTATCTAGCTATCTAGCTATCTATCTAGCTATCTATCTAGCCATCTAGCTATATATCTAGCTATCTAGCTATCTATCTAGCTATCTATCAATCTAGCTATCTAGCTATCTAGCTATCTATCGATCTAGCTATCCAGCTATCTATCTAGCTATCTATCTAGCTATCTAGCTATCTATCTAGCTATCTATCAATCTAGCTATCTATCAATCTAGCTATCTAGCTATCTAGCTCTCTAGCTATCTAGCTCTCTAGCTATCTAGCTATCTATCTAATCTAGCTATCTGGCTATCTATCAATCTATCAATCTAGCTATCTAGCTATCTATCTAGCTTTCTATCTAGCTATCTAGCTATCTATCTAGCTATCTACCTATCTATCTAGCTATCTAGCTATCTATCTAGCTATCTAGCTATCTATCAATCTAGCTAGCTATCTAGCTATCTATCAATCTAGCTATCTAGCTCTCTAGCTCTCTAGCTATCTGTCAATCTAGCTATCTATCAATCTAGCTATCAATCTAGCTATCTAGCTAGCTATCTATCTATCTAGCTATCTATCTAGCTATCTAGCTATCAATATAGCTATCTAGCTATCAATATAGCTATCTAGCTATCAATCTAGCTATCAATCTCGCTATCTATTAATCTATCTAGCTATCTAGCTAACTATCTAGCTAGCTATCTAGCTATCTAGCTAGCTAGCTAGCTATCTAGCTATCTATCAATCTTGCTATCTATCAATCTAGCTATCTAGCTCTCCAGCTATCTATTAATCTATCTAGCTATCTAGGTATCTAGCTATCTATCTAGCTATCTAGCTATCTAGCTAGCTATCTAGCTATCTATCAATCTAGCTATCTAGCTATCTAGCTAGCTATCTAGCTTTCTATCTAGCTATCTAGCTATCTATCAATCTACCTATCTAGCTATCTAGCTATCTAATCTTGCTATCTGGCTATCTAGCTATCTATCAATCTATCAATCTAGCTAGCTCTCTAGCTATCTAGCTATCTATCTAGCTATCTATCAATCTAGCTATCTAGCTATCTATCTAGCTATCTATCTAGCTATCTATCTAGCTATCTATCAATCTAGCTATCTAGCTTTCTATCAATCTAGCTATCTATCAATCTAGCTATCTAGCTCTCTAGCGATCTATCAATCTAGCTATCTATCTAATCTAGCTATCTAGCTATCTATCAATCTATCAATTTAGCTAGCTATCTATCTATCTAGCTATCTAGCTATCTATCGATCTAGTTATCTAGCTATCTAGCTATCTAGCTATCTAACTAGCTATCTATCTAGCTATCTAGCTATCTAGCTATCTAGCTATCTATCAATCTAGCTATCTAGCTATCTAGCTATCTAGCTAGCTATCAATCTAGCTATCTAGCTATCTATCAACCTAGCTAGCTAGCTAGCTAGCTATCAAGATATCTTTCAATCTAGCTATCTAGCTATCTATCTAGCTATCTAGCTATTTATCAATCTAGATATCTAGCTACCTAGCTATCTATCTAGCTATCTATTTAGCTAGCTATCTAGCCATCTAGCTATCTATCAATCTAGCTATCTAGCTATCTATCTAGCTATCTAGCTAGCTATCTAGCTATCTATCTAGCTATCTATCTAGCTATCTAGCTATCTAGCTATATATCTAGCTATCTAGCTGTCTATCTAGATATCTATCTATCTAGCTATCTATCTAGCTATCTATCTAGCTATCTATCAATCTAGCTATCTAGCTATCTATCAATCTAGCTATCTAGCTATCTAGCTATCTAGCTATCTAGCTCTCTAGCTATCTAGCGATCTATCAATCTAGCTATCTATCAATCTAGCTATCTATCTAGCTATCTAGCTATCTATCTATCTATCTAGCTATCTAGCTAGCTATCTAGCTATCTAGCTATCAATCTAGCTATCTATTAATCTAGCTATCTATCTATCTATCAATCTAGCTAGCTATCTAGCTAGCTATCTAGTTATCTAGCTATCTATCATTCTAGCTATCTAGCTATCTAGCTAGCTATCTAGCTTTCTATCTAGCTATCTAGCTATCTATCAATCTACCTATCTACCTATCTACCTATCTATCTAGCTATCTATCAATCAAGCTGTCTATCAATCTAGCTAGCTATCTATCTATCTATCAGTATAGCTATCTAGCTATCTATCAATCTAGCTAGCTATCTAGCTAGCTATCTAGCTATCTATCTAGCTATCTATCAATCTAGCTAGCTATCTAGCTAACTATCAATCTATCTAGCTATCTATCAATCTATCAATCAATCTAGCTATCTAGCTATCTATCTAGCTATCTAGCTATTTATCAATCTAGATATCTAGCTACCTAGCTATCTATCTAGCTATCTATTTAGCTAGCTATCTAGCCATCTAGCTATCTATCAATCTAGCTATCTAGCTATCTATCTAGCTATCTATCTAGCTATCTAGCTATCTATCTAGCTATCTATCTAGCTATCTAGCTATCTAGCTATATATCTAGCTATCTAGCTGTCTATCTAGATATCTATCTATCTAGCTATCTATCTAGCTATCTATCTAGCTATCTATCAATCTAGCTATCTAGCTATCTATCAATCTAGCTATCTAGCTATCTAGCTATCTAGCTATCTAGCTCTCTAGCTATCTAGCGATCTATCAATCTAGCTATCTATCAATCTAGCTATCTATCTAGCTATCTAGCTATCTATCTATCTATCTATCTAGCTATCTAGCTAGCTATCTAGCTGTCTAGCTATCAATCTAGCTATCTATTAATCTAGCTATCTATCTATCTATCTATCAATCTAGCTAGCTATCTAGCTAGCTATCTAGTTATCTAGCTATCTATCAATCTAGCTATCTAGCTATCTAGCTAGCTATCTAGCTTTCTATCTAGCTATCTAGCTATCTATCAATCTACCTATCTACCTATCTACCTATCTACCTATCTATCTAGCTATCTATCAATCAAGCTGTCTATCAATCTAGCTAGCTATCTAGCTATCTATCAGTATAGCTATCTAGCTATCTATCAATCTAGCTAGCTATCTAGCTATCTATCTAGCTATCTATCTAGCTATCTATCTAGCTATCTATCAATCTAGCTAGCTATCTAGCTAACTATCAATCTATCTAGCTATCTATCAATCTATCAATCTAGCTAGCTATCTAGCTGTCTATCAATCTAGCTATCTAGCTATCTATCAATCTAGCTAGCTATCTAGCTATCTAGCTAGCTATCTATCTTTCTATCTATCTAGCTATCTATCTAGCTATCTACCAATCTAGCTATCTAGCTAGCTATATAGCTATCTATCAATCTTTCTAGCTATCTATCTAGCTATCTAGCTAGATTATCTATCTATCTATCTATATATCTATCTATCTATCTATCTATCTATCTATCTATCTATCTATCTATCTATCTATCTATCTATCTATCTATCTATCTATCTATCTATCTATCTATCTATCTATCTATCTATCTATCTATCTATCTATCTATCTATCTATCTATCTATCTATCTATCTATTTATCTATCTATCTATCTATCTATCTATCTATCTATCTATCTATCTATCTATCTATCTATCTATCTATCTATCTATCTATCTATCTATCTATCTATCTATCTATCTATCTATCTTTCTATCTATCTAGCTATCTATCTATCTAGCTATCTATCAATCTAGCTATCTATCAGCTAGATAGCTAGATTATCTATCAATCTAGCTATCTATCTAGCTATCTAGCTATCTAGCTATCTATCTAGCTGTCTAGCTATCTAGCTATCTAGCTATCTAGCGATCTATCAATCTAGCTATCTATCAATCTAGCTATCTATCAATCTAGCTATCTAGCTATCTAGCTAGCTATCTATCAATCTAGCTATCTAGCTATCTAGCTAACTATCGAGCTAGCTATCTAGCTAGCTATCTAGCTATCCAGCTATCTATTAATTTATCTAGCTATCTAGCTATCTAGCTATCTAGGTATCTAGCTATCTAGCTAGCTATCTAGTTATCTAGCTATCTATCAATCTAGCTATCTAGCTAGCTATCTAGGTTTCTATCTAGCTATCTAGCTATCTATCAATCTACCTATCTACCTATCTAGCTATCTAGCTATCTATCAATCTGTCAATCTAGCTAGCTATCTAGCTATCTATCTAGCTATCTAGCTATCTATCAATCTAGCTATCTAGCTATCTATCTAGCTATCTATCTAGCTATCTATCTAGCTATCTATCAATCTAGCTATCTATCTATCTATCAATCTAGCTATCTATCAATCTAGCTATCTAGCTCTCTAGCTATCTGCTATCTATCTAATCTAGCTATCTAGCTATCTATCAATCTATTAATCTAGCTAGCTATCTAGCTATCTAGCTATCTATCAATCTAGCTATCTATCTAGCTATCTATCTAGCTATCTAGCTATCTATCAATCTAGCTATCTAGCTATCTATCTAGCTATCTAGCTATCTCTCTAGCTATCTAGCTATCTAGCTATCTAGCTAGCTATCAATCTAGCTAGCTATCTAGCTATCAATCTAGCTAGCTATCAATCTAGCTATCTAGCTCTCTAGCTATCTGCTATCTATCTAATCTAGCTATATAGCTATCTATCAATCTATTAATCTAGCTAGCTATCTAGCTATCTAGCTATCTATCAATCTAGCTATCTAGTTATCTATAAATCTAGCTATCTAGCTATCTAGCTATATATCTAGCTATCTATCTATCTAGCTATCTATCTATCTAGCTAGCTATCTAGCTATCTATCAATCTAGCTATCTAGCTCTCTAGCTCTCTAGCGATCTATCTATCAATCTAGCTATCTATCAATCTAGCTATCTATCTAGCTATCTAGCTATCTAGCTAGCTATCTATCTATCTAGCTATCTAGCTAGCTATCTAGCTATCTAGCTATCAATCTAGCTATCAATCTAGCTATCTATTAATCTAGCTAGCTATCTATCTATCAATCTAGCTAGCTATCTAGCTAGCTATCTAGTTATCTAGCAATCTATCAATCTAGCTATCTAGCTATCTAGCTAGCTATCTAGCTTTCTATCCAGCTATCTAGCTATCTATCAATCTACCTATCTACCTATCTACCTATCTATCTAGCTATCTATCAATCTAGCTATCTATCAATCTAGCTAGCTATCTAGCTATCTATCAGTATAGCTATCTAGCTATCTAGCTATCTATCAATCTAGCTAGCTATCTAGCTATCTATCTAGCTATCTATCAATCTAGCTAGCTATCTAGCTAACTATCAATCTATCTAGCTATCTATCAATCTATCAATCTAGCTAGCTATCTAGCTGTCTATCAATCTAGCTATCTAGCTATCTATCAATCTAGCTAGCTATCTAGCTATCTAGCTAGCTATCTATCTTTCTATCTATCTAGCTATCTATCTAGCTATCTACCAATCTAGCTATCTAGCTAGTTATATAGCTATCTATCAATCTTTCTAGCTATCTATCTAGCTATCTAGCTAGATTATCTAGCTATCTATCAATCTATCTAGCTATCTATCTAGCTATCTAGCTATCTATCAATCTAGCTATCTACCAATCTAGCTATCTAGCTAGCTATCTATCTAGCTATCTAGCTATCTAGCTAGCTATCTAGCTATCTAGCTCTCTATCAATCTAGCTATATATCAATCTAGCTAGCTATCTAGCTATCTATCTAGCTATCTATCTAGCTATCTAGCTATCTATCTAGCTATCTAGCTGGCTATCTAGCTATCTAGCTAGCTATCTAGCTATCTATCAGCTAGATACCTAGATTATCTAGCTATCTATCAATCTAGCTATTTAGCTATGTAGCTAGCTATCTAGCTATTTATCAATCTAGATATCTAGCTATCTAGCTAGCTATCTAGCTATCTATTTAGCTAGCTATCTAGCTATCAATCAATCAATCTATCTATCTATCTATCTATCTATCTATCTATCTATCTATCTATCTATCTATCTATCTATCTATCTATCTATCTATCTATCTATCTATCTATCTATCTATCTATCTATCTATCTATCTATCTATCTATCTGTCTTTCTATCTAGCTATCTATCAATCTAGCTATCTAACTATCTAGCTATCCAGCTATCTATCAATCTAGCTAGCTACCTAGCTACCTATCTAGCTATCTATCTAGCTATCTATCTATCTATCTAGCTATCTAGCTATCTAGCTATCTATCTATCTAGCTATCTATCAATCTAGCGATCTATCAGCTAGATAGCTAGATTATCTAGCTATCTATAAATCTAGCTATCTATCTAGCTATCTATCTAGCTATCTGGCTATCTATCAATCTAGCTATCTAGATATCTATCTATCTATCTAGCTAGCTATCTAGCTGTCTAGCTATCTAGCTATCTAGCTATCTATCTAGCTATCTAGCGATCTATCAATCTATCAATCTAGCTATCTATCAATCTAGCTATCTAGCTATCTAGCTAGCTATCTATCAATCTAGCTATCTAGCTATCTAGCTAACTATCTAGCTAGCTATCTAGCTATCTAGCTAGCTATCTAGCTATCTATCAATCTTGCTATCTATCAATCTAGCTATTAATCTATCCAGCTATCTATTAATCTATCTAGCTATCTAGCTATCTAGTTATCTAGCTATCTATCAATCTAGCTATCTAGCTATCTAGCTAGCTATCTAGCTTTCTATCTAGCTATCTAGCTATCTATCAATCTACCTATCTAGCTATATAGCTATCTAGCTATCTAATCTAGCCATCTGGCTATCTAGCTATCTATCAATCTATCAATCTAGCTAGCTCTCTAGCTATCTAGCTATCAATCGAGCTATCTATCAATCTAGCTATCTAGCTATCTATCTAGCTATCTATCTAGCTATCTATCAATCTAGCTATCTAGCTTTCTATCAATCTAGCTATCTATCAATCTAGCTATCTAGCTCTCTAGCGATCTATCAATCTAGCTATCTATCTAATCTAGCTATCTAGCTATCTATCAATCTATCAATTTAGCTAGCTATCTATCTATCTAGCTATCTAGCTAGCTGTCTAGCTATCTAGCTATCTATCAATCTAGCTATCTAGCTATCTAGCTATCTAGCTATCTAACTAGCTATCTATCTAGCTATCTGGCTATCTAGCTATCTAGCTATCTATCAATCTAGCTATCAAGCTATCTAGCTATCTAGCTATCTAGCTAGCTATCAATCTAGCTATCTAGCTATCTATCAATCTAGCTAGCTAGCTAGCTATCTAGATATCTTCCAATCTAGCTATCTAGCTATCTATCTAGCTATCTAGCTATTTATCAATCTAGATATCTAGCTACCTAGCTATCTATCTAGCTATCTAGCTATCTATTTAGGTAGCTATCTAGCCATCTAGCTATCTATCAATCTAGCTATCTAGCTATCTATCTAGCTATCTAGCTATCTAGCTATCTAGCTAGCTATATAGCTATCTATCAATCTTTCTAGCTATCTATCTAGCTATCTAGCTAGATTATCTAGCTATCTATCAATCTATCTAGCTATCTATCTAGCTATCTACCAATCTAGCTATCTAGCTAGCTATCTATCTAGCTATCTAGCTATCTAGCTAGCTATCTAGCTATCTAGCTCTCTATCAATCTAGCTATTTATCAATCTAGCTAGCTATCTAGCTATCTATCTAGCTATCTATCTAGCTATCTAGCTGGCTATCTAGCTATCTAGCTAGCTATCTAGCTATCTATCAGCTAGATACATAGATTATCTAGCTATCTATCAATCTAGCTATTTAGCTATGTAGCTAGCTATCTAGCTATTTATCAATCTAGATATCTAGCTATCTAGCTAGCTATCTAGCTATCTATTTAGCTAGCTATCTAGCTATCAATCAATCTATCTATCTATCTATCTATCTATCTATCTATCTATCTATCTATCTATCTATCTATCTATCTATCTATCTATCTATCTATCTATCTATCTATCTATCTATCTATCTATCTATCTATCTATCTATCTATCTATCTATCTATCTATCTATCTATCTATCTAGCTTTCTATCTAGCTATCTATCAATCTAGCTATCTAACTATCTAGCTATCCAGCTATCTATCAATCTAGCTAGCTACCTAGCTACCTATCTAGCTATCTATCTAGCTATCTATCTATCTATCTATCTAGCTATCTAGCTATCTATCTATCTAGCTATCTATCAATCTAGCGATCTATCAGCTAGATAGCTAGATTATCTAGCTATCTATAAATCTAGCTATCTATCTAGCTATCTGGCTATCTATCAATCTAGCTATCTAGATATCTATCTATCTATCTAGCTAGCTATCTAGCTGTCTAGCTATCTGGCTATCTAGCTATCTATCTAGCTATCTAGCGATCTATCAATCTATCAATCTAGCTATCTATCAATCTAGCTATCTAGCTATCTAGCTAGCTATCTATCAATCTAGCTATCTAGCTATCTAGCTATCTAGCTAACTATCTAGCTAGCTATCTAGCTATCTAGCTAGCTATCTAGCTATCTATCAATCTTGCTATCTATCAATCTAGCTATCCAGCTATCCAGCTATCTATTAATCTATCTAGCTATCTAGGTATCTAGCTATCTATCTAGCTATCTAGCTATCTAGCTAGCTATCTAGTTATCTAGCTATCTATCAATCTAGCTATCTAGCTATCTAGCTAGCTATCTAGCTTTCTATCTAGCTATCTAGCTATCTATCAATCTACCTATCTAGCTATCTAGCTATCTAGCTATCTAATCTAGCCATCTGGCTATCTAGCTATCTATCAATCTATCAATCTAGCTAGCTCTCTAGCTATCTAGCTATCAATCGAGCTATCTATCAATCTAGCTATCTAGCTATCTATCTAGCTATCTATCTAGCTATCTATCAATCTAGCTATCTAGCTTTCTATCAATCTAGCTATCTATCAATCTAGCTATCTATCTAATCTAGCTATCTAGCTATCTATCAATCTATCAATTTAGCTAGCTATCTATCTATCTAGCTATCTAGCTAGCTGTCTAGCTATCTAGCTATCTATCAATCTAGCTATCTAGCTATCTAGCTATCTAGCTATCTAACTAGCTATCTATCTAGCTATCTAGCTATCTAGCTATCTATCAATCTAGCTATCTAGCTATCTAGCTATCTAGCTAGCTATCAATCTAGCTATCTATCAATCTAGCTAGCTAGCTAGCTATCTAGATATCTTTCAATCTAGCTATCTAGCTATCTATCTAGCTATCTAGCTATTTATCAATCTAGATATCTAGCTACCTAGCTATCTATCTAGCTATCTAGCTATCTATTTAGGTAGCTATCTAGCCATCTAGCTATCTATCAATCTAGCTATCTAGCTATCTATCTAGCTATCTAGCTATCTATCTAGCTATCTATCTAGCCATCTAGCTATATATCTAGCTATCTAGCTATCTATCTAGCTATCTATCAATCTAGCTATCTAGCTATCTAGCTATCTATCGATCTAGCTATCCAGCTATCTATCTAGCTATCTATCTAGCTATCTAGCTATCTATCTAGCTATCTATCAATCTAGCTATCTAGCTATCTATCAATCTAGCTATCTAGCTATCTAGCTCTCTAGCTATCTAGCTCTCTAGCTATCTAGCTATCTATCTAATCTAGCTATCTGGCTATCTATCAATCTATCAATCTAGCTATCTAGCTATCTATCTAGCTTTCTATCTAGCTATCTAGCTATCTATCTAGCTATCTACCTATCTATCTAGCTATCTAGCTATCTATCTAGCTATCTAGCTATCTATCAATCTAGCTAGCTATCTAGCTATCTATCAATCTAGCTATCTAGCTCTCTAGCTCTCTAGCTATCTGTCAATCTAGCTATCTATCAATCTAGCTATCAATCTAGCTATCTAGCTAGCTATCTATCTATCTAGCTATCTATCTAGCTATCTAGCTATCAATATAGCTATCTAGCTATCAATATAGCTATCTAGCTATCAATCTAGCTATCAATCTCGCTATCTATTAATCTATCTAGCTATCTAGCTAACTATCTAGCTAGCTATCTAGCTATCTAGCTAGCTAGCTAGCTATCTAGCTATCTATCAATCTTGCTATCTATCAATCTAGCTATCTAGCTCTCCAGCTATCTATTAATCTATCTAGCTATCTAGGTATCTAGCTATCTATCTAGCTATCTAGCTATCTAGCTAGCTATCTAGCTATCTATCAATCTAGCTATCTAGCTATCTAGCTAGCTATCTAGCTTTCTATCTAGCTATCTAGCTATCTATCAATCTACCTATCTAGCTATCTAGCTATCTAATCTTGCTATCTGGCTATCTAGCTATCTATCAATCTATCAATCTAGCTAGCTCTCTAGCTATCTAGCTATCTATCTAGCTATCTATCAATCTAGCTATCTAGCTATCTATCTAGCTATCTATCTAGCTATCTATCTAGCTATCTATCAATCTAGCTATCTAGCTTTCTATCAATCTAGCTATCTATCAATCTAGCTATCTAGTTCTCTAGCGATCTATCAATCTAGCTATCTATCTAATCTAGCTATCTAGCTATCTATCAATCTATCAATTTAGCTAGCTATCTATCTATCTAGCTATCTAGCTATCTATCGATCTAGTTATCTAGCTATCTAGCTATCTAGCTATCTAACTAGCTATCTATCTAGCTATC
Organism: Lissotriton vulgaris; assembly: GCF_964263255.1. Lineage (NCBI taxonomy): Eukaryota > Metazoa > Chordata > Amphibia > Caudata > Salamandridae > Lissotriton > Lissotriton vulgaris. The sequence goes on along the minus strand of NW_028251344.1, from coordinate 1,487,858 downwards.
TAGCTATCTAGCTATCTAGCTATCTATCAATCTAGCTATCTAGCTATCTAGCTATCTAGCTAGCTATCAATCTAGCTATCTAGCTATCTATCAACCTAGCTAGCTAGCTAGCTAGCTATCAAGATATCTTTCAATCTAGCTATCTAGCTATCTATCTAGCTATCTAGCTATTTATCAATCTAGATATCTAGCTACCTAGCTATCTATCTAGCTATCTATTTAGCTAGCTATCTAGCCATCTAGCTATCTATCAATCTAGCTATCTAGCTATCTATCTAGCTATCTAGCTAGCTATCTAGCTATCTATCTAGCTATCTATCTAGCTATCTAGCTATCTAGCTATATATCTAGCTATCTAGCTGTCTATCTAGATATCTATCTATCTAGCTATCTATCTAGCTATCTATCTAGCTATCTATCAATCTAGCTATCTAGCTATCTATCAATCTAGCTATCTAGCTATCTAGCTATCTAGCTATCTAGCTCTCTAGCTATCTAGCGATCTATCAATCTAGCTATCTATCAATCTAGCTATCTATCTAGCTATCTAGCTATCTATCTATCTATCTAGCTATCTAGCTAGCTATCTAGCTATCTAGCTATCAATCTAGCTATCTATTAATCTAGCTATCTATCTATCTATCAATCTAGCTAGCTATCTAGCTAGCTATCTAGTTATCTAGCTATCTATCATTCTAGCTATCTAGCTATCTAGCTAGCTATCTAGCTTTCTATCTAGCTATCTAGCTATCTATCAATCTACCTATCTACCTATCTACCTATCTACCTATCTATCTAGCTATCTATCAATCAAGCTGTCTATCAATCTAGCTAGCTATCTAGCTATCTATCAGTATAGCTATCTAGCTATCTATCAATCTAGCTAGCTATCTAGCTATCTATCTAGCTATCTATCTAGCTATCTATCAATCTAGCTAGCTATCTAGCTAACTATCAATCTATCTAGCTATCTATCAATCTATCAATCAATCTAGCTATCTAGCTATCTATCTAGCTATCTAGCTATTTATCAATCTAGATATCTAGCTACCTAGCTATCTATCTAGCTATCTATTTAGCTAGCTATCTAGCCATCTAGCTATCTATCAATCTAGCTATCTAGCTATCTATCTAGCTATCTATCTAGCTATCTAGCTATCTATCTAGCTATCTATCTAGCTATCTAGCTATCTAGCTATATATCTAGCTATCTAGCTGTCTATCTAGATATCTATCTATCTAGCTATCTATCTAGCTATCTATCTAGCTATCTATCAATCTAGCTATCTAGCTATCTATCAATCTAGCTATCTAGCTATCTAGCTATCTAGCTATCTAGCTCTCTAGCTATCTAGCGATTTATCAATCTAGCTATCTATCAATCTAGCTATCTATCTAGCTATCTAGCTATCTATCTATCTATCTAGCTATCTAGCTAGCTATCTAGCTGTCTAGCTATCAATCTAGCTATCTATTAATCTAGCTATCTATCTATCTATCTATCAATCTAGCTAGCTATCTAGCTAGCTATCTAGTTATCTAGCTATCTATCAATCTAGCTATCTAGCTATCTAGCTAGCTATCTAGCTTTCTATCTAGCTATCTATCAATCTACCTATCTACCTATCTACCTATCTACCTATCTATCTAGCTATCTATCAATCAAGCTGTCTATCAATCTAGCTAGCTATCTAGCTATCTATCAGTATAGCTATCTAGCTATCTATCAATCTAGCTATCTATCTAGCTATCTATCTAGCTATCTATCTAGCTATCTATCTAGCTATCTATCAATCTAGCTAGCTATCTAGCTAACTATCAATCTATCTAGCTATCTATCAATCTATCAATCTAGCTAGCTATCTAGCTGTCTATCAATCTAGCTATCTAGCTATCTATCAATCTAGCTAGCTATCTAGCTATCTAGCTAGCTATCTATCTTTCTATCTATCTAGCTATCTATCTAGCTATCTACCAATCTAGCTATCTAGCTAGCTATATAGCTATCTATCAATCTTTCTAGCTATCTATCTAGCTATCTAGCTAGATTATCTATCTATCTATCTATCTATCTATCTATCTATCTATCTATCTATCTATCTATCTATCTATCTATCTATCTATCTATCTATCTATCTATCTATCTATCTATCTATCTATCTATCTATCTATCTATCTATCTATCTATCTATCTATCTATCTATCTATCTATCTATCTTTCTATCTATCTAGCTATCTATCTATCTAGCTATCTATCAATCTAGCTATCTATCAGCTAGATAGCTAGATTATCTATCAATCTAGCTATCTATCTAGCTATCTAGCTATCTAGCTATCTATCTAGCTGTCTAGCTATCTAGCTATCTAGCTATCTAGCGATCTATCAATCTAGCTATCTATCAATCTAGCTATCTATCAATCTAGCTATCTAGCTATCTAGCTAGCTATCTATCAATCTAGCTATCTAGCTATCTAGCTAACTATCGAGCTAGCTATCTAGCTAGCTATCTAGCTATCCAGCTATCTATTAATTTATCTAGCTATCTAGCTATCTAGCTATCTAGGTATCTAGCTAGCTATCTAGTTATCTAGCTATCTATCAATCTAGCTATCTAGCTAGCTATCTAGGTTTCTATCTAGCTATCTAGCTATCTATCAATCTACCTATCTACCTATCTAGCTATCTAGCTATCTATCAATCTGTCAATCTAGCTAGCTATCTAGCTATCTATCTAGCTATCTAGCTATCTATCAATCTAGCTATCTAGCTATCTATCTAGCTATCTATCTAGCTATCTATCTAGCTATCTATCAATCTAGCTATCTATCTATCTATCTATCAATCTAGCTATCTATCAATCTAGCTATCTAGCTCTCTAGCTATCTGCTATCTATCTAATCTAGCTATCTAGCTATCTATCAATCTATTAATCTAGCTAGCTATCTAGCTATCTAGCTATCTATCAATCTAGCTATCTATCTAGCTATCTATCTAGCTATCTAGCTATCTATCAATCTAGCTATCTAGCTATCTATCTAGCTATCTAGCTATCTCTCTAGCTATCTAGCTATCTAGCTATCTAGCTATCTAGCTAGCTATCAATCTAGCTAGCTATCTAGCTATCAATCTAGCTAGCTATCAATCTAGCTATCTAGCTCTCTAGCTATCTGCTATCTATCTAATCTAGCTATATAGCTATCTATCAATCTATTAATCTAGCTAGCTATCTAGCTATCTAGCTATCTATCAATCTAGCTATCTAGTTATCTATAAATCTAGCTATCTAGCTATCTAGCTATATATCTAGCTATCTATCTATCTAGCTATCTATCTATCTAGCTAGCTATCTAGCTATCTATCAATCTAGCTATCTAGCTCTCTAGCTCTCTAGCGATCTATCTATCAATCTAGCTATCTATCAATCTAGCTATCTATCTAGCTATCTAGCTATCTAGCTAGCTATCTATCTATCTAGCTATCTAGCTAGCTATCTAGCTATCTAGCTATCAATCTAGCTATCAATCTAGCTATCTATTAATCTAGCTAGCTATCTATCTATCAATCTAGCTAGCTATCTAGCTAGCTATCTAGTTATCTAGCAATCTATCAATCTAGCTATCTAGCTATCTAGCTAGCTATCTAGCTTTCTATCCAGCTATCTAGCTATCTATCAATCTACCTATCTACCTATCTACCTATCTATCTAGCTATCTATCAATCTAGCTATCTATCAATCTAGCTAGCTATCTAGCTATCTATCAGTATAGCTATCTAGCTATCTAGCTATCTATCAATCTAGCTAGCTATCTAGCTATCTATCTAGCTATCTATCAATCTAGCTAGCTATCTAGCTAACTATCAATCTATCTAGCTATCTATCAATCTATCAATCTAGCTAGCTATCTAGCTGTCTATCAATCTAGCTATCTAGCTATCTATCAATCTAGCTAGCTATCTAGCTATCTAGCTAGCTATCTATCTTTCTATCTATCTAGCTATCTATCTAGCTATCTACCAATCTAGCTATCTAGCTAGTTATATAGCTATCTATCAATCTTTCTAGCTATCTATCTAGCTATCTAGCTAGATTATCTAGCTATCTATCAATCTATCTAGCTATCTATCTAGCTATCTAGCTATCTATCAATCTAGCTATCTACCAATCTAGCTATCTAGCTAGCTATCTATCTAGCTATCTAGCTATCTAGCTAGCTATCTAGCTATCTAGCTCTCTATCAATCTAGCTATATATCAATCTAGCTAGCTATCTAGCTATCTATCTAGCTATCTATCTAGCTATCTAGCTATCTATCTAGCTATCTAGCTGGCTATCTAGCTATCTAGCTAGCTGTCTAGCTATCTATCAGCTAGATACCTAGATTATCTAGCTATCTATCAATCTAGCTATTTAGCTATGTAGCTAGCTATCTAGCTATTTATCAATCTAGACATCTAGCTATCTAGCTAGCTATCTAGCTATCTATTTAGCTAGCTATCTAGCTATCAATCAATCTATCTATCTATCTATCTATCTATCTATCTATCTATCTATCTATCTATCTATCTATCTATCTATCTATCTATCTATCTATCTATCTATCTATCTATCTATCTATCTATCTATCTATCTATCTATCTATCTATCTATCTATCTATCTGTCTTTCTATCTAGCTATCTATCAATCTAGCTATCTAACTATCTAGCTATCCAGCTATCTATCAATCTAGCTAGCTACCTAGCTACCTATCTAGCTATCTATCTAGCTATCTATCTATCTATCTAGCTATCTAGCTATCTAGCTATCTATCTATCTAGCTATCTATCAATCTAGCGATCTATCAGCTAGATAGCTAGATTATCTAGCTATCTATAAATCTAGCTATCTATCTAGCTATCTATCTAGCTATCTGGCTATCTATCAATCTAGCTATCTAGATATCTATCTATCTATCTAGCTAGCTATCTAGCTGTCTAGCTATCTAGCTATCTAGCTATCTATCTAGCTATCTAGCGATCTATCAATCTATCAATCTAGCTATCTATCAATCTAGCTATCTAGCTATCTAGCTAGCTATCTATCAATCTAGCTATCTAGCTATCTAGCTAACTATCTAGCTAGCTATCTAGCTATCTAGCTAGCTATCTAGCTATCTATCAATCTTGCTATCTATCAATCTAGCTATTAATCTATCCAGCTATCTATTAATCTATCTAGCTATCTAGCTATCTAGTTATCTAGCTATCTATCAATCTAGCTATCTAGCTATCTAGCTAGCTATCTAGCTTTCTATCTAGCTATCTAGCTATCTATCAATCTACCTATCTAGCTATATAGCTATCTAGCTATCTAATCTAGCCATCTGGCTATCTAGCTATCTATCAATCTATCAATCTAGCTAGCTCTCTAGCTATCTAGCTATCAATCGAGCTATCTATCAATCTAGCTATCTAGCTATCTATCTAGCTATCTATCTAGCTATCTATCAATCTAGCTATCTAGCTTTCTATCAATCTAGCTATCTATCAATCTAGCTATCTAGCTCTCTAGCGATCTATCAATCTAGCTATCTATCTAATCTAGCTATCTAGCTATCCATCAATCTATCAATTTAGCTAGCTATCTATCTATCTAGCTATCTAGCTAGCTGTCTAGCTATCTAGCTATCTATCAATCTAGCTATCTAGCTATCTAGCTATCTAGCTATCTAACTAGCTATCTATCTAGCTATCTGGCTATCTAGCTATCTAGCTATCTATCAATCTAGCTATCAAGCTATCTAGCTATCTAGCTATCTAGCTAGCTATCAATCTAGCTATCTAGCTATCTATCAATCTAGCTAGCTAGCTAGCTATCTAGATATCTTCCAATCTAGCTATCTAGCTATCTATCTAGCTATCTAGCTATTTATCAATCTAGATATCTAGCTACCTAGCTATCTATCTAGCTATCTAGCTATCTATTTAGGTAGCTATCTAGCCATCTAGCTATCTATCAATCTAGCTATCTAGCTATCTATCTAGCTATCTAGCTATCTAGCTATCTATCTAGCTATCTATCTAGCTATCTAGCTATATATCTAGCTATCTAGCTATCTATCTAGCTATCTATCAATCTAGCTATCTAGCTATCTAGCTATCTATCGATCTAGCTATCCAGCTATCTATCTAGCTATCTATCTAGCTATCTAGCTATCTATCTAGCTATCTATCAATCTAGCTATCTAGCTATCTATCAATCTAGCTATCTAGCTATCTAGCTCTCTAGCTATCTAGCTCTCTAGCTATCTAGCTATCTATCTAATCTAGCTATCTGGCTATCTATCAATCTATCAATCTAGCTATCTAGCTATCTATCTAGCTATCTATCTAGCTATCTAGCTATCTATCTAGCTATCTAGCTATCTATCTAGCTATCTAGCTATCTATCTAGCTATCTAGCTATCTATCAATCTAGCTAGCTATCTAGCTATCTATCAATCTAGCTATCTAGCTCTCTAGCTCTCTAGCTCTCTAGCTATCTGTCAATCTAGCTATCTATCAATCTAGCTATCAATCTAGCTATCTATCTATCTAGCTATCTATCTAGCTATCAATATAGCTATCTAGCTATCAATATAGCTATCTAGCTATCAATCTAGCTATCAATCTAGCTATCTATTAATCTATCTAGCTATCTAGCTAACTATCTAGCTAGCTATCTATCTATCTAGCTAGCTAGCTAGCTATCTAGCTATCTATCAATCTTGCTATCTATCAATCTAGCTATCTAGCTCTCCAGCTATCTATTAATCTATCTAGCTATCTAGGTATCTAGCTATCTATCTAGCTATCTAGCTATCTAGCTAGCTATCTAGCTATCTATCAATCTAGCTATCTAGCTATCTAGCTACCTATCTAGCTTTCTATCTAGCTATCTAGCTATCTATCAATCTACCTATCTAGCTATCTAGCTATCTAATCTAGCTATCTGGCTATCTAGCTATCTATCAATCTATCAATCTAGCTAGCTCTCTAGCTATCTAGCTATCTATCTAGCTATCTATCAATCTAGCTATCTAGCTATCTATCTAGCTATCTATCTAGCTATCTATCAATCTAGCTATCTAGCTTTCTATCAATCTAGCTATCTATCAATCTAGCTATCTAGCTCTCTAGCGATCTATCTAATCTAGCTATCTAGCTATCTATCAATCTATCAATTTAGCTATCTATCTATCTATCTAGCTATCTAGCTATCTATCGATCTAGTTATCTAGCTATCTAGCTATCTAGCTATCTAACTAGCTATCTATCTAGCTATCTAGCTATCTAGCTATCTAGCTATCTATCAATCTAGCTATCTAGCTATCTAGCTATCTAGCTAGCTATCAATCTAGCTATCTAGCTATCTATCAACCTAGCTAGCTAGCTAGCTAGCTAGCTATCAAGATATCTTTCAATCTAGCTATCTAGCTATCTATCTAGCTATCTAGCTATTTATCAATCTAGATATCTAGCTACCTAGCTATCTATCTAGCTATCTAGCTATCTATTTAGCTAGCTATCTAGCCATCTAGCTATCTATCAATCTAGCTATCTAGCTATCTATCTAGCTATCTATCTAGCTATCTAGCTATCTATCTAGCTATCTATCTAGCTATCTAGCTATATATCTAGCTATCTAGCTGTCTATCTAGATATCTATCTATCTAGCTATCTATCTAGCTATCTAGCTATCTATCTAGCTATCTATCAATCTAGCTATCTAGCTATCTATCAATCTAGCTATCTAGCTATCTAGCTATCTAGCTATCTAGCTCTCTAGCTATCTAGCTCTCTAGCTATCTAGCTATCTATCTAATCTAGCTATCTGGCTATCTATCAATCTATCAATCTAGCTATCTAGCTATCTATCTAGCTATCTATCTAGCTATCTATCTAGCTATCTATCTAGCTATCTAGCTATCTATCTAGCTATCTAGCTATCTATCAATCTAGCTAGCTATCTAGCTATCTATCAATCTAGCTATCTAGCTCTCTAGCTCTCTAGCTATCTGTCAATCTAGCTATCTATCAATCTAGCTATCAATCTAGCTATCTAGCTAGCTATCTATCTATCTAGCTATCTATCTAGCTATCTAGCTATCAATATAGCTATCTAGCTATCAATCTAGCTATCTATTAATCTATCTAGCTAGCTATCTATCAATCTAGCTGGATATCTATCTATCTATCTATCTATCTATCTATCTATCTATCTATCTATCTATCTATCTATCTATCTATCTATCTATCTATCTATCTATCTATCTATCTATCTATCTATCTATCTATCTATCTATCTATCTATCCATCCATCCATCTATCTATCTATCTATCTATCTATCTATCTATCTATCTATCTATCTATCTATCTATCTATCTATCTATCTATCTATCTATCTATCTATCTATCTATCTATCTATCTATCTATCTATCTATCTATCTATCTATCTATCTATCTATCTATCTATCTATCTATCTATCTATCTATCTATCTATCTATCTATCTATCTATCTATATATCTATCTATCTATCTATCTATCTATCTATCTATCTACCTATCTACCTATCTATCTAGCTATCTATCAATCTAGCTATCTATCAATCTAGCTAGCTATCTAGCTATCTATCAGTATAGCTATCTAGCTATCTAGCTATCTATCAATCTAGCTAGCTATCTAGCTATCTATCTAGCTATCTATCAATCTAGCTAGCTATCTAGCTAACTATCAATCTATCTAGCTATCTATCAATCTAGCTAGCTATCTAGCTGTCTATCAATCTAGCTATCTAGCTATCTATCAATCTAGCTAGCTATCTAGCTATCTAGCTAGCTATCTATCTTTCTATCTATCTAGCTATCTATCTAGCTATCTACCAATCTAGCTATCTAGCTAGTTATATAGCTATCTATCAATCTTTCTAGCTATCTATCTAGCTATCTAGCTAGATTATCTAGCTATCTATCAATCTATCTAGCTATCTATCTAGCTATCTAGCTATCTATCAATCTAGCTATCTACCAATCTAGCTATCTAGCTAGCTATCTATCTAGCTATCTAGCTATCTAGCTAGCTATCTAGCTATCTAGCTCTCTATCAATCTAGCTATATATCAATCTAGCTAGCTATCTATCTATCTATCTAGCTATCTATCTAGCTATCTAGCTATCTATCTAGCTATCTAGCTGGCTATCTAGCTATCTAGCTAGCTATCTAGCTATCTATCAGCTAGATACCTAGATTATCTAGCTATCTATCAATCTAGCTATTTAGCTATGTAGCTAGCTATCTAGCTATTTATCAATCTAGATATCTAGCTATCTAGCTAGATATCTAGCTATCTATTTAGCTAGCTATCTAGCTATCAATCAATCAATCTATCTATCTATCTATCTATCTATCTATCTATCTATCTATCTATCTATCTATCTATCTATCTATCTATCTATCTATCTATCTATCTATCTATCTATCTATCTATCTATCTATCTATCTATCTATCTATCTATCTATCTATCTATCTATGTATCTGTCTTTCTATCTAGCTATCTATCAATCTAGCTATCTAACTATCTAGCTATCCAGCTATCTATCAATCTAGCTAGCTACCTAGCTACCTATCTAGCTATCTATCTAGCTATCTATCTATCTATCTAGCTATCTAGCTATCTAGCTATCTAGCTATCTAGCTATCTATCAATCTAGCGATCTATCAGCTAGATAGCTAGATTATCTAGCTATCTATAAATCTAGCTATCTATCTAGCTATCTATCTAGCTATCTGGCTATCTATCAATCTAGCTATCTAGATATCTATCTATCTATCTGTCTAGCTATCTAGCTGTCTAGCTATCTAGCTATCTAGCTATCTATCTAGCTATCTAGCGATCTATCAATCTATCAATCTAGCTATCTATCAATCTAGCTATCTAGCTATCTAGCTAGCTATCTATCAATCTAGCTATCTAGCTATCTAGCTAACTATCTAGCTAGCTATCTAGCTATCTAGCTAGCTATCTAGCTATCTATCAATCTTGCTATCTATCAATCTAGCTATTAATCTATCCAGCTATCTATTAATCTATCTAGCTATCTAGGTATCTAGCTATCTATCTAGCTATCTAGCTATCTAGCTAGCTATCTAGTTATCTAGCTATCTATCAATCTAGCTATCTAGCTATCTAGCTAGCTATCTAGCTTTCTATCTAGCTATCTAGCTATCTATCAATCTACCTATCTAGCTATCTAGCTATCTAGCTATCTAATCTAGCCATCTGGCTATCTAGCTATCTATCAATCTATCAATCTAGCTAGCTCTCTAGCTATCTAGCTATCAATCGAGCTATCTATCAATCTAGCTATCTAGCTATCTATCTAGCTATCTATCTAGCTATCTATCAATCTAGCTATTTAGCTCTCTAGCGATCTATCAATCTAGCTATCTATCAATCTAGCTATCTAGCTCTCTAGCGATCTATCAATCTAGCTATCTATCTAATCTAGCTATCTAGCTATCTATCAATCTATCAATTGAGCTAGCTATCTATCTATCTAGCTATCTAGCTAGCTGTCTAGCTATCTAGCTATCTATCAATCTAGCTATCTAGCTATCTAGCTATCTAGCTATCTAACTAGCTATCTATCTAGCTATCTGGCTATCTAGCTATCTAGCTATCTATCAATCTAGCTATCAAGCTATCTAGCTATCTAGCTATCTAGCTAGCTATCAATCTAGCTATCTAGCTATCTATCAATCTAGCTAGCTAGCTAGCTATCTAGATATCTTCCAATCTAGCTATCTAGCTATCTATCTAGCTATCTAGCTATTTATCAATCTAGATATCTAGCTACCTAGCTATCTATCTAGCTATCTAGCTATCTATTTAGGTAGCTATCTAGCCATCTAGCTATCTATCAATCTAGCTATCTAGCTATCTATCTAGCTATCTAGCTATCTAGCTATCTATCTAGCTATCTATCTAGCTATCTAGCTACATATCTAGCTATCTAGCTATCTATCTAGCTATCTATCAATCTAGCTATCTAGCTATCTAGCTATCTATCGATCTAGCTATCCAGCTATCTATCTAGCTATCTATCTAGCTATCTAGCTATCTATCTAGCTATCTATCAATCTAGCTATCTAGCTATCTATCAATCTAGCTATCTAGCTATCTAGCTCTCTAGCTATCTAGCTCTCTAGCTATCTAGCTATCTATCTAATCTAGCTATCTGGCTATCTATCAATCTATCAATCTAGCTATCTAGCTATCTATCTAGCTATCTATCTAGCTATCTAGCTATCTATCTAGCTATCTAGCTATCTATCTAGCTATCTAGCTATCTATCAATCTAGCTAGCTATCTAGCTATCTATCAATCTAGCTATCTAGCTCTCTAGCTCTCTAGCTCTCTAGCTATCTGTCAATCTAGCTATCTATCAATCTAGCTATCAATCTAGCTATCTATCTATCTAGCTATCTATCTATCTATCTAGCTATCTATCTAGCTATCAATATAGCTATCTAGCTATCAATATAGCTATCTAGCTATCAATCTAGCTATCAATCTAGCTATCTATTAATCTATCTAGCTATCTAGCTAACTATCTAGCTAGCTATCTATCTATCTAGCTAGCTAGCTAGCTATCTAGCTATCTATCAATCTTGCTATCTATCAATCTAGCTATCTAGCTCTCCAGCTATCTATTAATCTATCTAGCTATCTAGGTATCTAGCTATCTATCTAGCTATCTAGCTATCTAGCTATCTATCTAGCTATCTATCAATCTAGCTATCTAGCTATCTAGCTAGCTATCTAGCTTTCTATCTAGCTATCTAGCTATCTATCAATCTACCTATCTAGCTATCTAGCTATCTAATCTAGCTATCTGGCTATCTAGCTATCTATCAATCTATCAATCTAGCTAGCTCTCTAGCTATCTAGCTATCTATCTAGCTATCTATCAATCTAGCTATCTAGCTATCTATCTAGCTATCTATCTAGCTATCTATCTAGCTATCTATCAATCTAGCTATCTAGCTTTCTATCAATCTAGCTATCTATCAATCTAGCTATCTAGCTCTCTAGCGATCTATCTAATCTAGCTATCTAGCTATCTATCAATCTATCAATTTAGCTAGCTATCTATCTATCTAGCTATCTAGCTATCTATCGATCTAGTTATCTAGCTATCTAGCTATCTAGCTATCTAACTAGCTATCTATCTAGCTATCTAGCTATCTAGCTATCTAGCTATCTATCAATCTAGCTATCTAGCTATCTAGCTATCTAGCTAGCTATCAATCTAGCTATCTAGCTATCTATCAACCTAGCTAGCTAGCTAGCTAGCTAGCTAGCTATCAAGATATCTTTCAATCTAGCTATCTAGCTATCTATCTAGCTATCTAGCTATTTATCAATCTAGATATCTAGCTAACTAGCTATCTATCTAGCTATCTAGCTATCTATTTAGCTAGCTATCTAGCCATCTAGCTATCTATCAATCTAGCTATCTATCTAATCTAGCTATCTAGCTATCTATCAATCTATCAATTTAGCTAGCTATCTATCTATCTAGCTATCTAGCTAGCTGTCTAGCTATCTAGCTATCTATCAATCTAGCTATCTAGCTATCTAGCTATCTAGCTATCTAACTAGCTATCTATCTAGCTATCTAGCTATCTAGCTATCTAGCTATCTATCAATCTAGCTATCTAGCTATCTAGCTATCTAGCTAGCTATCAATCTAGCTATCTAGCTATCTATCAATCTAGCTAGCTAGCTAGCTATCTAGATATCTTCCAATCTAGCTATCTAGCTATCTATCTAGCTATCTAGCTATTTATCAATCTAGATATCTAGCTACCTAGCTATCTATCTAGCTATCTAGCTATCTATTTAGGTAGCTATCTAGCCATCTAGCTATCTATCAATCTAGCTATCTAGCTATCTATCTAGCTATCTAGCTATCTAGCTATCTATCTAGCTATCTATCTAGCTATCTAGCTATATATCTAGCTATCTAGCTATCTATCTAGCTATCTATCAATCTAGCTATCTAGCTATCTATCGATCTAGCTATCCAGCTATCTATCTAGCTATCTATCTAGCTATCTAGCTATCTATCTAGCTATCTATCAATCTAGCTATCTAGCTATCTATCAATCTAGCTATCTAGCTATCTAGCTCTCTAGCTATCTAGCACTCTAGCTATCTAGCTATCTATCTAATCAAGCTATCTGGCTATCTATCAATCTATCAATCTAGCTATCTAGCTATCTATCTAGCTATCTATCTAGCTATCTAGCTATCTATCTAGCTATCTAGCTATCTATCTAGCTATCTAGCTATCTATCTAGCTATCTAGCTATCTATCAATCTAGCTAGCTATCTAGCTATCTATCAATCTAGCTATCTAGCTCTCTAGCTCTCTAGCTCTCTAGCTATCTGTCAATCTAGCTATCTATCAATCTAGCTATCAATCTAGCTATCTAGCTATCTAGCTAGCTATCTATCTATCTAGCTATCTATCTAGCTATCAATATAGCTATCTAGCTATCAATATAGCTATCTAGCTATCAATCTAGCTATCAATCTAGCTATCTATTAATCTATCTAGCTATCTAGCTAACTATCTAGCTAGCTATCTAGCTAGCTAGCTAGCTATCTAGCTATCTATCAATCTTGCTATCTATCAATCTAGCTATCTAGCTCTCCAGCTATCTATTAATCTATCTAGCTATCTAGCTATCTAGGTATCTAGCTATCTATCTAGCTATCTAGCTATCTAGCTATCTAGCTAGCTATCTAGCTAGCTATCTAGCTTTCTATCTAGCTATCTAGCTATCTATCAATCTACCTATCTAGCTATCTAGCTATCTAATCTAGCTATCTGGCTATCTAGCTATCTATCAATCTATCAATCTAGCTAGCTCTCTAGCTATCTAGCTATCTATCTAGCTATCTATCAATCTAGCTATCTAGCTATCTATCTAGCTATCTATCTAGCTATCTATCTAGCTATCTATCAATCTAGCTATCTAGCTTTCTATCAATCTAGCTATCTATCAATCTAGCTATCTAGCTCTCTAGCGATCTATCAATCTAGCTATCTATCTAATCTAGCTATCTAGCTATCTATCAATCTATCAATTTAGCTAGCTATCTATCTATCTAGCTATCTAGCTATCTATCGATCTAGTTATCTAGCTATCTAGCTATCTAGCTATCAATCTAGCTATCTATCTAGCTATCTAGCTATCTAGCTATCTATCAATCTAGCTATCTAGCTATCTAGCTATCTAGCTAGCTATCAATCTAGCTATCTAGCGATCTATCAACCTAGCTAGCTAGCTAGCTAGCTAGCTAGCTATCAAGATATCTTTCAATCTAGCTATCTAGCTATCTAGCTAGCTATCTAGCTATCTAGCTATCCAGCTATCTATTAATCTATCTAGCTATCTAGATATCTAGGTATCTAGCTATCTAGCTAGCTATCTAGTTATCTAGCTATCTATCAATCTAGCTATCTAGCTAGCTAGCTATCTAGGTTTCTATCTAGCTATCTAGCTATCTATCAATCTACCTATCTACCTATCTAGCTATCTAGCTATTTATCAATCTAGCTAGCTATCTAGCTATCTAGCTATCTATCAATCTAGCTATCTAGCTATCTATCTATCTAGCTATCTAGCTATCTAGCTATCCATCTAGCTATCTAGCTATCTATCTAGCTATCTAGCTATCTATCTAGCTATCTAGCTAGCTATCTAGCTAGCTAGCTATCTAGCTATCTATCAATCTAGCTATCTATCAGCTAGATAGCTAGATTATCTATCAATCTAGCTATCTAGCTATCTATCAATCTAGCTATCTAGCTAGCTATCTATCTATCTAGCTATCTAGCTATCTATCAATCTAGCTATATAGCTATCTATCTATCTATCTATCTATCTATCTATCTATCTATCTATCTATCTATCTATCTATCTATCTATCTATCTATCTATCTATCTATCTATCTATCTATCTATCTATCTAGCTAGCTATCTAGCTATCTATCAATCTAGCTATCTGTCAGCTCGATAGCTAGATTATCTATCAATCTAGCTATCTAGCTATCTACCAATCTAGCTATCTATCTAGCTATCTAGCTATCTATCAATCTAGCTATATATCAATCTAGCTCGCTATCTAGCTATCTATCTAGCTATCTATCTAGCTATCTAGCTATCTATCTAGCTATCTAGCTGGTTATCTATCAAGCTATCTATCTCGGCTATCTAGCTAGCTAGCTACCTATCTAGCTATCTAGCTATCTATCTAGCTAT
>NW_028251344.1:1432500-1467500 GCF_964263255.1 Lissotriton vulgaris | reverse complement strand
CTATCTAGCTATCTATCAATCTAGCTATCTAGCTATCTATCTAGCTATCTAGCTATCTATCTAGCTATCTAGCTATCTATCAATCTAGCTAGCTATCTAGCTATCTATCAATCTAGCTATCTAGCTCTCTAGCTCTCTAGCTATCTGTCAATCTAGCTATCTATCAATCTAGCTATCAATCTAGCTATCTAGCTATCTAGCTAGCTATCTATCTATCTAGCTATCTATCTAGCTATCAATATAGCTATCTAGCTATCAATATAGCTATCTAGCTATCAATCTAGCTATCAATCTAGCTATCTATTAATCTATCTAGCTATCTAGCTAACTATCTAGCTAGCTATCTAGCTATCTAGCTAGCTAGCTAGCTATCTAGCTAACTATCAATCTTGCTATCTATCAATCTAGCTATCTAGCTCTCCAGCTATCTATTAATCTATCTAGCTATCTAGGTATCTAGCTATCTATCTAGCTATCTAGCTATCTAGCTATCTAGCTATCTAGCTAGCTATCTAGCTAGCTATCTAGCTTTCTATCTAGCTATCTAGCTATCTATCAATCTACCTATCTAGCTATCTAGCTATCTAATCTAGCTATCTGGCTATCTAGCTATCTATCAATCTATCAATCTAGCTAGCTCTCTAGCTATCTAGCTATCTATCTAGCTATCTATCAATCTAGCTATCTAGCTATCTATCTAGCTATCTATCTAGCTATCTATCTAGCTATCTATCAATCTAGCTATCTAGCTTTCTATCAATCTAGCTATCTATCAATCTAGCTATCTAGCTCTCTAGCGATCTATCAATCTAGCTATCTATCTAATCTAGCTATCTAGCTATCTATCAATCTATCAATTTAGCTAGCTATCTATCTATCTAGCTATCTAGCTATCTATCGATCTAGTTATCTAGCTATCTAGCTATCAATCTAGCTATCTATCTAGCTATCTAGCTATCTAGCTATCTAGCTATCTATCAATCTAGCTATCTAGCTATCTAGCTATCTAGCTAGCTATCAATCTAGCTATCTAGCGATCTATCAACCTAGCTAGCTAGCTAGCTAGCTAGCTAGCTATCAAGATATCTTTCAATCTAGCTATCTAGCTATCTAGCTAGCTATCTAGCTATCTAGCTATCCAGCTATCTATTAATCTATCTAGCTATCTAGATATCTAGGTATCTAGCTATCTAGCTAGCTATCTAGTTATCTAGCTATCTATCAATCTAGCTATCTAGCTAGCTAGCTATCTAGGTTTCTATCTAGCTATCTACCTATCTATCAATCTACCTATCTACCTATCTAGCTATCTAGCTATCTATCAATCTAGCTAGCTATCTAGCTATCTAGCTATCTATCAATCTAGCTATCTAGCTATCTATCTATCTAGCTATCTAGCTATCTAGCTATCCATCTAGCTATCTAGCTATCTATCTAGCTATCTAGCTATCTATCTGGCTATCTAGCTAGCTATCTAGCTAGCTAGCTATCTAGCTATCTATCAATCTAGCTATCTATCAGCTAGATAGCTAGATTATCTATCAATCTAGCTATCTAGCTATCTATCAATCTAGCTATCTAGCTAGCTATCTATCTATCTAGCTATCTAGCTATCTATCAATCTAGCAATATAGCTATCTATCTATCTATCTATCTATCTATCTATCTATCTATCTATCTATCTATCTATCTATCTATCTATCTATCTATCTATCTATCTATCTATCTATCTATCTATCTATCTATCTATCTATCTATCTATCTATCTATCTATCTATCTATCTATCTATCTATCTATCTATCTATCTATCCATCTATCTATCTATCTATCTATCTATCTATCTATCTATCTATCTATCTATCTATCTATCTATCTATCTATCTAGCTAGCTAGCTATCTAGCTATCTATCAATCTAGCTATCTGTCAGCTCGATAGCTAGATTATCTATCAATCTAGCTATCTAGCTATCTACCAATCTAGCTATCTATCTAGCTATCTAGCTATCTATCAATCTAGCTATATATCAATCTAGCTCGCTATCTAGCTATCTATCTAGCTATCTATCTAGCTATCTAGCTATCTATCTAGCTATCTAGCTGGTTATCTATCTAGCTATCTATCTCAGCTATCTAGCTAGCTAGCTACCTATCTAGCTATCTAGCTATCTATCTAGCTATCTATCTGGCTATCTAGCTATCTATCTAGCTATCTATCAATCTAGCTATCTATCAATCTAGCTATCTATCAGCTAGATACCTAGATTATCTAGCTATCTATTAATCTAGCTATCTTGCTAGCTATCTAGCTATTTATCAATCTAGATATCTAGCTATCTATCTATCTATCTAGCTATCTAGCTATCTAGCTATCTATCTAGCTATCTATCTAGCTATCTATCAATCTATCTATCTATCTATCTATCTATCTATCTATCTATCTATCTATCTATCTATCTATCTATCTATCTATCTATCTATCTATCTATCTATCTATCTATCTATCTATCAATCTAGCTATCTAGCTATCTATCTAGCTGTCTAGCTATCTAGCTATCTAGCGATCTATCAATCTAGCTATCTATCAATCTAGCTATCTATCAATCTAGCTATCTAGCTAGCTATCTATCAACCTAGCTATCTAGCTGTCTAGCTATCTAGCAATCTAGCTAACTATCTAGCTAGCTATCTAGCTATCTAGCTAGCTATCTAGCTATCTAGCTATCCAGCTATCTATTAATCTATCTAGCTATCTAGCTATCTAGGTATCTAGCTATCTTGTTATCTAGCTATCTATCAATCTAGCTATCTAGCTAGCTAGCTATCTAGGTTTCTATCTAGCTATCTATCAATCTATCTATCTACCTATCTAGCTATCTAGCTATCTATCAATCTAGCTATCTAGCTAGCTATCTATCTATCTAGCTATCTAGCTATCTATCAATCTAGCAATATAGCTATCTATCTATCTATCTATCTATCTATCTATCTATCTATCTATCTATCTATCTATCTATCTATCTAACTATCTATCTATCTATCTATCTATCTATCTATCTATCTATCTATCTATCTATCTATCTATCTATCTATCTATCTAGCTAGCTAGCTATCTAGCTATCTATCAATCTAGCTATCTGTCAGCTCGATAGCTAGATTATCTATCAATCTAGCTATCTAGCTATCTACCAATCTAGCTATCTATCTAGCTATCTAGCTATCTATCAATCTAGCTATATATCAATCTAGCTCGCTATCTAGCTATCTATCTAGCTATCTATCTAGCTATCTAGCTATCTATCTAGCTATCTAGCTGGTTATCTATCTAGCTATCTATCTCAGCTATCTAGCTAGCTAGCTACCTATCTAGCTATCTAGCTATCTATCTAGCTATCTATCTGGCTATCTAGCTATCTATCTAGCTATCTATCAATCTAGCTATCTATCAATCTAGCTATCTATCAGCTAGATACCTAGATTATCTAGCTATCTATTAATCTAGCTATCTTGCTAGCTATCTAGCTATTTATCAATCTAGATATCTAGCTATCTATCTATCTATCTAGCTATCTATCTATCTAGCTATCTATCTAGCTATCTATCAATCTATCTATCTATCTATCTATCTATCTATCTATCTATCTATCTATCTATCTATCTATCTATCTATCTATCTATCTATCTATCTATCTATCTATCTATCTATCTATCTATCTATCTATCTATCTATCTATCTATCTATCTATCTATCTATCTATCTATCAATCTAGCTATCTAGCTATCTATCTAGCTGTCTAGCTATCTAGCTATCTAGCGATCTATCAATCTAGCTATCTATCAATCTAGCTATCTATCAATCTAGCTATCTAGCTAGCTATCTATCAACCTAGCTATCTAGCTGTCTAGCTATCTAGCAATCTAGCTAACTATCTAGCTAGCTATCTAGCTATCTAGCTAGCTATCTAGCTATCTAGCTATCCAGCTATCTATTAATCTATCTAGCTATCTAGCTATCTAGGTATCTAGCTATCTTGTTATCTAGCTATCTATCAATCTAGCTATCTAGCTAGCTAGCTATCTAGGTTTCTATCTAGCTATCTATCAATCTATCTATCTACCTATCTAGCTATCTAGCTATCTATCAATCTAGCTATCTAGCTAGCTATCTATCTATCTAGCTATCTAGCTATCTATCAATCTAGCAATATAGCTATCTATCTATCTATCTATCTATCTATCTATCTATCTATCTATCTATCTATCTATCTATCTATCTATCTATCTATCTATCTATCTATCTATCTATCTATCTATCTATCTATCTATCTAACTATCTATCTATCTATCTATCTATCTATCTATCTATCTATCTATCTATCTATCTATCTATCTATCTAGCTAGCTAGCTATCTAGCTATCTATCAATCTAGCTATCTGTCAGCTCGATAGCTAGATTATCTATCAATCTAGCTATCTAGCTATCTACCAATCTAGCTATCTATCTAGCTATCTAGCTATCTATCAATCTAGCTATATATCAATCTAGCTCGCTATCTAGCTATCTATCTAGCTATCTATCTAGCTATCTAGCTATCTATCTAGCTATCTAGCTGGTTATCTATCTAGCTATCTATCTCAGCTATCTAGCTAGCTAGCTACCTATCTAGCTATCTAGCTATCTATCTAGCTATCTATCTGGCTATCTAGCTATCTATCTAGCTATCTATCAATCTAGCTATCTATCAATCTAGCTATCTATCAGCTAGATACCTAGATTATCTAGCTATCTATTAATCTAGCTATCTTGCTAGCTATCTAGCTATTTATCAATCTAGATATCTAGCTATCTATCTATCTATCTAGCTATCTATCTATCTAGCTATCTATCTAGCTATCTATCAATCTATCTATCTATCTATCTATCTATCTATCTATCTATCTATCTATCTATCTATCTATCTATCTATCTATCTATCTATCTATCTATCTATCTATCTATCTATCTATCTATCTATCTATCTATCTATCTATCTATCTATCTATCTATCTATCTATCTAGCTAGCTATCAATCTAGCTATCTAGCTATCTATCAATCTAGCTAGCTAGCTAGCTATCTAGATATCTTCCAATCTAGCTATCTAGCTATCTATCTAGCTATCTAGCTATTTATCAATCTAGATATCTAGCTACCTAGCTATCTATCTAGCTATCTAGCTATCTATTTAGGTAGCTATCTAGCCATCTAGCTATCTATCAATCTAGCTATCTAGCTATCTATCTAGCTATCTAGCTATCTAGCTATCTAGCTAGCTATATAGCTATCTATCAATCTTTCTAGCTATCTATCTAGCTATCTAGCTAGATTATCTAGCTATCTATCAATCTATCTAGCTATCTATCTAGCTATCTACCAATCTAGCTATCTAGCTAGCTATCTATCTAGCTATCTAGCTATCTAGCTAGCTATCTAGCTATCTAGCTCTCTATCAATCTAGCTATTTATCAATCTAGCTAGCTATCTAGCTATCTATCTAGCTATCTATCTAGCTATCTAGCTGGCTATCTAGCTATCTAGCTAGCTATCTAGCTATCTATCAGCTAGATACATAGATTATCTAGCTATCTATCAATCTAGCTATTTAGCTATGTAGCTAGCTGTAGGAGAGTAGGGTCTGCTATCCTATGGTCACCCCAAATTTTTGCTTTTTGCTTCACTGGTTTCTGACTTAATGTGGCTGTGGGCCTGCTAATCAGACCCACAGCCTGCTGTTCTCTCTCTAAATTGATGCCCATGCACTCTAGGTGCATTACGAATTGGAACTGGTTCACCTTATGAGCCCCTGTAATAGTGCACCCTAGGTGCCCAGGGCATAGGTGTATCCAAGGCCTACCAGGGGCTGCAGCACGTATTGTGCCACCCCTGGCCTGGCCTCCATCTTTGACACAACTGGCTGATCACTCAGCTGGGGTAAGTCGGTGTAACCACCTCTTACTTAGGTACAGTATGTCTGTGCCTAACCCTAAACTGGACACATATGTTCCTATCAGCCACTCCTATGGAAGGCCTCATCAATCCTGGAGGCAGAGTGCTTGGAAATATGTGAGATGGTGCTCTGGCATGAGCTGAGCCTGTCTGCAGCTGTCGGGAACAACTCCCTAAGCTGGTCCGGGATATTGCCATACCATATACTCTTAAGTGCATTATAATCCTCGCGGTTAAATGCTAACTTTGGTTTGGCTTTATCAAAACATGTCGAGTAAGGTGTCATACGAATTGGAATACTATCCCCTCGCCAATTCTGGCGACGGGGATAGCATTCCACCCTTCTAGAGGGACACGACATGTGCGTAGCCTTAACCCCGGTTAAAGTTAAACAGAGCCTCAGCTTCACAAAATGGACGCTGCCACCACAGACACAAGTCTGGCCTCCTGCTGCTGACCGAAACTCGGCAGATGGTGGCCTGGACAAAGGGTTTCCTGCCTTGGGAGGTGCGAGCACCACCCCAGACAGGATTTTGTGTATTGGGTAGGACAGGGCTGAATAGAATCAGACATGCCCGGGGCACACAAGGTGTCCCCGTGCATAGGCCAGCCCAAACCGGTTCTGGGGCCTTCCAGCCCCAGTCCTGGCGCGGAGCTGGACAAAGGAAAGGGGGTGTAACCGCCCCCCTTCCTGGTTCCTCCCAGAGGAGGGACCTAGTAGGTGATCCACCCCCTAGATTGGAATAAGAGGGGGAGCAGTGCCATTGCACAGCAGATCATCCCGAAATCAACTTAAACTAAGAAGAAGACTGGACTTCGACATTCTGCTGCACAGAAGACTGAAGAAGAATCTCCCTTGTGGCCAAGGAGTGACCACCCTGTGAACACAGGTACCAACCAGCAACTCGACGTCTGCTTTGCCGCCGCCTCCCGCCGGAGCCCGAGCCCAGAGCCCGACAAGAACCAGATTCCCAGACCTCTCAGAGCCCGATCCACAGTCCCTGC
This sequence comes from Lissotriton vulgaris, assembly GCF_964263255.1. Classification (NCBI taxonomy): domain Eukaryota; kingdom Metazoa; phylum Chordata; class Amphibia; order Caudata; family Salamandridae; genus Lissotriton; species Lissotriton vulgaris. The sequence continues at coordinate 1,460,513 of NW_028251344.1, read as the reverse complement.
AAAGAAGGGACCCGTGGAGGCACCGAGTGACGTGGGACCGGACCTCTTGAAAGACACCCGAAAAGCTGACTGCGCAGCTTCTGAGGCATCCTCGACGTTGTGCTTTGGGGATTGAGAACCCCCACCACCGAGCAGCCCTTGCACCGAAGATCAGCCCCCCAGCATCTCCACGATCTGCGTGGGGCCCTTTTGCACTGTGCCACTCGACGCGCCATCCCGGCCACTAGCCACGCGGCCAGCGGCCATCTTGGCGACGAACCCGAAGATTTAAACAGCAGGTCTGGTTGCTCCAGACCTACCCAAGCTCCTGTGAAAAGGAGCACCCGCTCTGACCTTGCTGGTCCGAGTGAACAGCATCTTTCAACTTCTGCGTGGCTTGCATTTGCCAAGGCCTGTTTGCTCCGATCAGGTCGCCGACACCGCCAACAGCGAGAAGCCTACGTGGGACAGCTCGTGACCGACTCCTGGACGTCCTCGACCCCGGGTATCCACGTGGCTGCAGAAAGAAGCTACCCGACAACGCCTGTTTGCACCCGACATCGCCTGGTTCCAATCTGGTTCCACGGTAGTCACTGGCTAGTGACTTTGAACACTGTCCCCTCTGCTTTCAGGTCTTCAACTCTTCAGATCCACCCTTGGATCCACCGGAACTCTTCTCATCGAGCCGCCTGCAGCATCTTCAGCTCCAAGCACCATCGACCAGCGTGACGAAACCCGACACATCTTCGACCCTGTGCACCCGCTTCCTGTGGGTGAGGTAACTCAGCTCCGCCGGTGCTCCTGCACTGGTACACATCCCAAGGGCCTGTGTTTTAAGTTTCAGCTCCGTAGGTCACTCGGAAGGTTCCTAACTTTCTAACTTTGTGCTTTTTACGCACCATAGACTTTGTATTGAGAAGTGCGTGCACTTTGAACACTGCACCCGAGTCCCGTGGGCCTTTCCCGACTTAGTTAACTCCAGTCTCGAATAGCTCCAGCGATTCCCAAGGCCCTAGGCCTCTTCACTTTCCTCCTGGTATCTCTTATACCACTTATTTAGTATATGGTTTAGGTGGCCCCTAGGGCTCATCCATATTGTGCAACTTTTGTGTATTTTAAACTGTCTTGTGATTTAACGCTTGTGCTTCTGTGCTCATAAAGAGTCCAGGGGATTTTATAGTTAATAAATCAATATATATTTTCAATATATATCTGTGTGGTGTCCCTTTCATTTGGTATTCAAGGGGGTTGTGTATGGTATAACAGCTGGCTTCACATGCCTTTCAGAGTTTAGCCTAAGACTGCTTTGTCCACGTTACCACTAGGATAACTGGTCTACAAGGTTGAATTACAACCATCATCATAAGGGTTGCTTGGCATGGTACAAAGTGATCACTAGAACTAGTGAGCATTATATACCAGGCCAACTTCTCACATTGGTGAGCAGCGGATTGGGATCTGAGCTTGCTGTTGTTTTACCATTACAATCTTTGAGATTATCATTTGAAAGATCATACAGGTACCTGCTAGGTACATATAAAACAAGACTAGTATACTTAAGTTCTACTGAACTTAGTTGTTGTAGAGCAAAGGGAGTAGCACACCCTAGCTACAACTACTAGATAGGTTTAGTAGGTAAACACCAGTGTAGGTAGATTGCAACACATCCACCCACACTAGAGCAATGTCTGGAACAGAGGGGTCCAGTGGACTTACTCCTGTTGAGAGTGACCCTCCAAGGGCACCATCCCAGTTTGCTATTTTTCCCTTTAAGGAATTAAGACAGCTTTGTGTCTTAAGGGGTCTGAAGACAGGGCCTACCCCTACTGCAGACCACCTAAGAGAGCTCTTGGATCAGTCTGAAGCTCTAAAGACCTCTAAAGCAAACCCCACAGGGAATGCTGAAGGAGGCCATCCTTCAGAGGATGACACTGTAGACACCCCTACCCCCATCATCCTAGTAGATGAGGAAGCCTCCACCACTGGAGCTCCTCAGGTAGATGAAGAGGAAGAAGAAGAAGAGGAGGAGGAGGTGGAAAGCAGTGAGTCAGATGATGACAGAGATAGTCAGGTGCTGGTCAGTAGACTGAACCAGGCTAACTTAAGTCAACTTGGGAATGAATCAGGTAACAACCCATTCAGACCCCCAGGTGGACTTAACCAGGGCCATAGGAGGAGGAGGCATCACTCAGGTGAATCCAATACCTCCCATGTCTCTAGAGGCTCTCATGGTCACTCCAGAAAGGAGATGACTAGCCCTCAGAGAAGGGAACATGAGGCCAAGATGAGAGAGGCTGAGCTTAGGATCCAGAGGCAAGAGTTAGAGGTTGCCCTGGCTAAGGAGAAACTTGCTAGAGCAAGACAGCCTAGAGAGAGTGGGGTAATAGAACCCACTGGTGGCAGCAATATCCACAAGGATAAAGACAGGTCTTTTGATAATAGAAACCTGAGTAAGATTGTGCCCCCCTACAAAGCTGGGGATGACATCCATAAATGGATTACTGCAATGGAGAGAGCCTGCAGAGTACAGCAGATCCCTCAGGAGCAGTGGGCAGCAATCTTGTGGCTCTCCTTTGAAGGTAGAGGCCGAGACAGACTCCTCACAGTTAGTGATGGGGATTCTAGAAACTACCTGGTCCTGAAGAGTGCTCTGATTGATGGGTTAGGCTTAACCACTGAACAGTACAGGTTAATGTTCAGAGATACCCAGAAGACACAGACTCAGGACTGGTCTGAATTTGTTGAGTGTGCCACTAAGGCTCTGGAGGGATGGTTGCTGGGAAGCAAGGTTACAGACTATGAAGGATTGTATAATTTGCTGATGAGAGAACAAATTTTAAATAATTGTCAGAACCAGCAGTTGCATCAACATTTGGTTGACTCAGATTTGACCTCCCCCCAAGAATTGGGAAAGAGGGCAGATAAATGGGTAAGAACCAGAGTTAAGCAAAAGAACCAGAACCAGAACCAGGGTGGTGACCAGAAGAAAACAGACCAGAAGGGTGGGGAGCAGAAAGCTAAAGACCAGAAGTCTTCAACAGGGCCCCAAACTGAGACAGAGGGTGGGTCCCAAACTTCCAAGAAGAAGAAGAAAGAAGGTCAGAAGAAACCCTGGTGTAAAACTTGTAAGAACACCTCTCACTGGACAAGTGAGTGTAAAAAGGGTGGAGCCCCCAACACTGCAGCCCCTAAGGCACCTGCACCCACTAGTACAGTTAGCAGTGTTGGTCCTCAAGCCAAGGGTTTAGTGGGAATCACTTTGGGAACTGAAGGAGATTCTGACCTAGTCAGAACCCTTACACAGGCTGTTCTGGTTTGTGAAGGGGACATAGATTTGACCCCTGACATAAGTCCCAGTAACCTGGGCAAATACAGACAGACACCTTTGATTAACAACAAAGTGGCTCAAGCTTACAGGGACACATGTGCCAGTGTCACTATGGTGACACCTAACTTTGTGGACCCTGGACAATACATGCCAGGCGATGATTACCTGGTGACCAATGCCAGCAATGTCACTACTACACATAGTGTGGCACTTGTTAACTTTTCCTGGGGAGGGGTAACTGGCCTAAAGAAAGTTGTGGTTAGTGCTGATCTCCCAGTAGAATGTTTGTTGGGCAATGACCTGGAGAACTCTCTATGGTCAGAAGTTGAGTACAGGACTCATGCAGAGATGTTAGGGATATCATCACATGTCCTTGCTGTGACCAGGTCACAGGCCAAAAAGTGCCTCTCTGAACCTCAGGTCTTGGATCCTGGAACAATGGACCAAGTACCTCCCAAGAAGAAGAACAGGAGGGTTAAGGCTGTGCCTTCCCAACTGCCTACAAGTGAGGATCAGGCTTCACAGGAAACTGATCTAGAGACCCCTGAAGGAACTGTCCCTGAAGAACTTGAACCTGATCAGGTTGAGTTTCTGGGGACAGGGGGACCTTCTAGGGCAGACTTGGGGCAGGCTCAGTTAACCTGTCCTTCTCTTGAACCCCTCAGACAGCAGGCTGCTGCTGAGGCTGCTGGGAATGCTCAAGGTGCCCATAAAGTATATTGGGACGATGGACTCCTTTATTCAGAGGCTAGAGACCCCAAGCCTGGTGCTACCAGGAGGTTGGTTATACCTCTGCAATTTAGGGGCTTCCTACTCACCTTGGCCCATGATATTCCTTTAGCAGGACACCTAGGCCAGAACAAGACTTGGGACAGGCTTGTCCCTCACTTTCACTGGCCTCACATGTCTGAAGACACCAAGGAGTTTTGTCGCTCCTGTGAAACCTGCCAAGCCAGTGGTAAAGCAGGTGGAACAACAAAGGCCCCCCTGATACCACTACCTGTGGTGGGGGTTCCCTTTGAGAGAGTGGGGATTGATATTGTTGGTCCAATGGATCCCCCTACAGCATCTGGGCACAGATTCATACTGGTGGTAGTGGATCATGCCACCAGGTACCCGGAGGCAATTCCCCTTAGGACCACAACAGCTCCTGTTGTGGCCAGGGCCTTACTTGGAGTTTTCTCCAGAGTGGGGTTTCCTAAGGAGGTAATATCAGATAGAGGTACCAACTTCATGTCTGGATATTTGACAGCTATGTGGAAGGAATGTGGTGTAAACTACAAGTTCACCACTCCTTATCACCCACAATGCAATGGGCTTGTTGAGAGATTTAACAAGACCCTAAAGGGCATGATTAAAGGATTACCTGAAAAGCTCAGGCGAAGATGGGACATCCTTCTGCCCTGCCTTTTGTTCGCTTACAGAGAGGTCCCTCAAAAGGGGGTTGGCTTCAGCCCCTTTGAATTGTTGTTTGGGCACCCTGTAAGAGGACCCCTGTGTCTTGTGAAGGAAGGATGGGAGTTACCTCTCAAAAAGCCTAAACAGGACATAGTGGACTATGTACTTGGTCTCCGCTCCAGGATGGCAGAGTACATGGAAAAGGCATCCAAAAACCTTGAGGCTAGCCAAGAATTACAAAAAGCTTGGCATGACCAAAAGGCTGTCCTTGTTGAATTTCAGCCTGGACAGAAGGTATGGGTGTTGGAGCCAGTGGCCCCAGCAGCACTCCAAGACAAATGGTCTGGACCCCATACAATTCTGGAAAAGAAGGGAGAGGTTACCTACTTGGTGGACCTAGGAACTCCCAGGAGCCCCCATAGGGTGCTCCATGTGAACAGATTGAAGGCATATGTCAGCAGGGCAGACATGGGCTTGCTCATGGCTACAGATGAGGGACAGGAGGAAGAGAGTGACCCTCTCCCAGACCTGCTCACTCAGAACCCTGAGGATGGCTCAGTTGATGGTGTGGCCTTAGGTGGCAGCCTCACTGAACATCAGCAACATGACTGCAGACAAGTTCTACAGACATACAGGCATATGTTCTCCTTGACCCCCAGTCAGACTAACTGGTGTACCCATGTGGTGGACACTGGTGACAGTCTTCCTGTAAAGAGCAAGATTTACAGGCAACCTGACCACGTCAGGGACTGTATAAAGACTGAGGTGCAAAAGATGCTGGAATTAGGTGTCATTGAACCTTCAGAGAGCCCCTGGGCTAGCCCAGTGGTTCTGGTCCCCAAACCTCACACCAAAGATGGCAAGAGAGAGATGAGGTTCTGTGTGGATTACAGAGGACTCAATGCTGTCACCAGGACAGATGCACACCCTATTCCAAGGGCAGATGAGCTCATTGACAAGTTGGCTTCTGCCAAATATTTGAGCACATTTGACTTAACAGCTGGCTACTGGCAAATCAGGTTAGCTGAGGAGTCTAAAGCCAAGACAGCATTTTCTACCCCTAGTGGGCATTATCAGTTTGTGGTGATGCCCTTTGGTTTGAAAAATGCACCTGCCACCTTCCAAAGGTTGGTGAACCAAGTCCTCACTGGGTTGGATGACTTTTGTGCAGCTTATCTGGACGATATTGCTGTCTTTAGCTCCACCTGGGAGGATCACCTGATCCACCTGAAGGAAGTGCTTGAGGCTCTGCAGAAGGCAGGCCTCACTATCAAGGCAACAAAGTGCCAGATAGGGCAGAGCAAGGTTGTATACCTGGGCCACCTTGTAGGTGGAGGCCAAGTTCAACCACTGGAGAGTAAGATCCAGACCATCAAGGACTGGTCCCCTCCAACTACCCAGACTCAGGTCAGAGCTTTCTTGGGCCTGACTGGGTACTACAGGAAGTTTGTTAAGAACTATGGGTCCATTGTGACTCCTCTTAATGATCTGACATCCAAGAAGATGCCCAAAAAGGTTCAGTGGACAGAAATCTGTCAAAAGGCATTTGATGACCTGAAGAAGGCCATGTGCTCTGCACCTATCCTGAAGAGTCCTGACTACTCAAGAGAGTTCATTGTCCAAACAGATGCTTCTGAGTTGGGAGTGGGAGCAGTGCTTTCACAGCTTAATGTAGATGGCCAGGACCAGCCCATTGCTTTCATTAGCAGAAGGCTGACCCCCAGAGAGAAACGTTGGTCAGCTATAGAGAGGGAGGCCTTTGCTGTGGTGTGGGCCCTGAAGAAGTTGAGACCATACTTATTTGGCACTCACTTCAAGATTCAGACCGACCATAAGCCCCTCCTATGGCTTAATCAGATGAAGGGTGAAAACCCCAAACTACTCAGGTGGTCCATTTCCCTACAGGGGATGGACTTTACAGTGGAGCACCGCCCAGGGACTGACCATGGCAACGCAGATGGTCTCTCCAGGTACTTCCACTTAGAACATGAAGACACAACTGGTCAAGGTTAGTCTAATGTCCCTGCGTTTGGGGGGGGGTTATGTAGGAGAGTAGGGTCTGCTATCCTATGGTCACCCCAAATTTTTGCTTTTTGCTTCACTGGTTTCTGACTTAATGTGGCTGTGGGCCTGCTAATCAGACCCACAGCCTGCTGTTCTCTCTCTAAATTGATGCCCATGCACTCTAGGTGCATTACGAATTGGAACTGGTTCACCTTATGAGCCCCTGTAATAGTGCACCCTAGGTGCCCAGGGCATAGGTGTATCCAAGGCCTACCAGGGGCTGCAGCACGTATTGTGCCACCCCTGGCCTGGCCTCCATCTTTGACACAACTGGCTGATCACTCAGCTGGGGTAAGTCGGTGTAACCACCTCTTACTTAGGTACAGTATGTCTGTGCCTAACCCTAAACTGGACACATATGTTCCTATCAGCCACTCCTATGGAAGGCCTCATCAATCCTGGAGGCAGAGTGCTTGGAAATATGTGAGATGGTGCTCTGGCATGAGCTGAGCCTGTCTGCAGCTGTCGGGAACAACTCCCTAAGCTGGTCCGGGATATTGCCATACCATATACTCTTAAGTGCATTATAATCCTCGCGGTTAAATGCTAACTTTGGTTTGGCTTTATCAAAACATGTCGAGTAAGGTGTCATACGAATTGGAATACTATCCCCTCGCCAATTCTGGCGACGGGGATAGCATTCCACCCTTCTAGAGGGACACGACATGTGCGTAGCCTTAACCCCGGTTAAAGTTAAACAGAGCCTCAGCTTCACAAAATGGACGCTGCCACCACAGACACAAGTCTGGCCTCCTGCTGCTGACCGAAACTCGGCAGATGGTGGCCTGGACAAAGGGTTTCCTGCCTTGGGAGGTGCGAGCACCACCCCAGACAGGATTTTGTGTATTGGGTAGGACAGGGCTGAATAGAATCAGACATGCCCGGGGCACACAAGGTGTCCCCGTGCATAGGCCAGCCCAAACCGGTTCTGGGGCCTTCCAGCCCCAGTCCTGGCGCGGAGCTGGACAAAGGAAAGGGGGTGTAACCGCCCCCCTTCCTGGTTCCTCCCAGAGGAGGGACCTAGTAGGTGATCCACCCCCTAGATTGGAATAAGAGGGGGAGCAGTGCCATTGCACAGCAGATCATCCCGAAATCAACTTAAACTAAGAAGAAGACTGGACTTCGACATTCTGCTGCACAGAAGACTGAAGAAGAATCTCCCTTGTGGCCAAGGAGTGACCACCCTGTGAACACAGGTACCAACCAGCAACTCGACGTCTGCTTTGCCGCCGCCTCCCGCCGGAGCCCGAGCCCAGAGCCCGACAAGAACCAGATTCCCAGACCTCTCAGAGCCCGATCCACAGTCCCTGCAAAGAAGGGACCCGTGGAGGCACCGAGTGACGTGGGACCGGACCTCTTGAAAGACACCCGAAAAGCTGACTGCGCAGCTTCTGAGGCATCCTCGACGTTGTGCTTTGGGGATTGAGAACCCCCACCACCGAGCAGCCCTTGCACCGAAGATCAGCCCCCCAGCATCTCCACGATCTGCGTGGGGCCCTTTTGCACTGTGCCACTCGACGCGCCATCCCGGCCACTAGCCACGCGGCCAGCGGCCATCTTGGCGACGAACCCGAAGATTTAAACAGCAGGTCTGGTTGCTCCAGACCTACCCAAGCTCCTGTGAAAAGGAGCACCCGCTCTGACCTTGCTGGTCCGAGTGAACAGCATCTTTCAACTTCTGCGTGGCTTGCATTTGCCAAGGCCTGTTTGCTCCGATCAGGTCGCCGACACCGCCAACAGCGAGAAGCCTACGTGGGACAGCTCGTGACCGACTCCTGGACGTCCTCGACCCCGGGTATCCACGTGGCTGCAGAAAGAAGCTACCCGACAACGCCTGTTTGCACCCGACATCGCCTGGTTCCAATCTGGTTCCACGGTAGTCACTGGCTAGTGACTTTGAACACTGTCCCCTCTGCTTTCAGGTCTTCAACTCTTCAGATCCACCCTTGGATCCACCGGAACTCTTCTCATCGAGCCGCCTGCAGCATCTTCAGCTCCAAGCACCATCGACCAGCGTGACGAAACCCGACACATCTTCGACCCTGTGCACCCGCTTCCTGTGGGTGAGGTAACTCAGCTCCGCCGGTGCTCCTGCACTGGTACACATCCCAAGGGCCTGTGTTTTAAGTTTCAGCTCCGTAGGTCACTCGGAAGGTTCCTAACTTTCTAACTTTGTGCTTTTTACGCACCATAGACTTTGTATTGAGAAGTGCGTGCACTTTGAACACTGCACCCGAGTCCCGTGGGCCTTTCCCGACTTAGTTAACTCCAGTCTCGAATAGCTCCAGCGATTCCCAAGGCCCTAGGCCTCTTCACTTTCCTCCTGGTATCTCTTATACCACTTATTTAGTATATGGTTTAGGTGGCCCCTAGGGCTCATCCATATTGTGCAACTTTTGTGTATTTTAAACTGTCTTGTGATTTAACGCTTGTGCTTCTGTGCTCATAAAGAGTCCAGGGGATTTTATAGTTAATAAATCAATATATATTTTCAATATATATCTGTGTGGTGTCCCTTTCATTTGGTATTCAAGGGGGTTGTGTATGGTATAACAGCTGGCTTCACATGCCTTTCAGAGTTTAGCCTAAGACTGCTTTGTCCACGTTACCACTAGGATAACTGGTCTACAAGGTTGAATTACAACCATCATCATAAGGGTTGCTTGGCATGGTACAAAGTGATCACTAGAACTAGTGAGCATTATATACCAGGCCAACTTCTCACACTAGCTATCTAGCTATTTATCAATCTAGATATCTAGCTATCTAGCTAGCTATCTAGCTATCTATTTAGCTAGCTATCTAGCTATCAATCTATCTATCTATCTATCTATCTATCTATCTATCTATCTATCTATCTATCTATCTATCTATCTATCTATCTATCTATCTATCTATCTATCTATCTATCTATCTATCTATCTATCTATCTATCTATCTATCTATCTATCTATCTATCTATCTATCTATCTATCTATCTATCTATCTATCTATCTATCTATCTAGCTTTCTATCTAGCTATCTATCAATCTAGCTATCTAACTATCTAGCTATCCAGCTATCTATCAATCTAGCTAGCTACCTAGCTACCTATCTAGCTATCTATCTAGCTATCTATCTATCTATCTATCTAGCTATCTAGCTATCTAGCTATCTATCTATCTAGCGATCTATCAATCTAGCGATCTATCAGCTAGATAGCTAGATTATCTAGCTATCTATAAATCTAGCTATCTATCTAGCTATCTGGCTATCTATCAATCTAGCTATCTAGATATCTATCTATCTATCTAGCTAGCTATCTAGCTGTCTAGCTATCTGGCTATCTAGCTATCTATCTAGCTATCTAGCGATCTATCAATCTATCAATCTAGCTATCTATCAATCTAGCTATCTAGCTATCTAGCTATCTATCTATCAATCTAGCTATCTAGCTATCTAGCTATCTAGCTAACTATCTAGCTAGCTATCTAGCTAGCTATCTAGCTATCTAGCTAGCTATCTAGCTATCTATCAATCTTGCTATCTATCAATCTAGCTATCCAGCTATCCAGCTATCTATTAATCTATCTAGCTATCTAGGTATCTAGCTATCTATCTAGCTATCTAGCTATCTAGCTAGCTATCTAGTTATCTAGCTATCTATCAATCTAGCTATCTAGCTATCTAGCTAGCTATCTAGCTTTCTATCTAGCTATCTAGCTATCTATCAATCTACCTATCTAGCTATCTAGCTATCTAGCTATCTAATCTAGCCATCTGGCTATCTAGCTATCTATCAATCTATCAATCTAGCTAGCTCTCTAGCTATCTAGCTATCAATCGAGCTATCTATCAATCTAGCTATCTAGCTATCTATCTAGCTATCTATCTAGCTATCTATCAATCTAGCTATCCAGCTTTCTATCAATCTAGCTATCTATCAATCTAGCTATCTATCTAATCTAGCTATCTAGCTATCTATCTATCTATCAATTTAGCTAGCTATCTATCTATCTAGCTATCTAGCTAGCTGTCTAGCTATCTAGCTATCTATCAATCTAGCTATCTAGCTATCTAGCTATCTAGCTATCTAACTAGCTATCTATCTAGCTATCTAGCTATCTAGCTATCTATCAATCTAGCTATCTAGCTATCTAGCTATCTAGCTAGCTATCAATCTAGCTATCTATCAATCTAGCTAGCTAGCTAGCTATCTAGATATCTTTCAATCTAGCTATCTAGCTATCTATCTAGCTATCTAGCTATTTATCAATCTAGATATCTAGCTACCTAGCTATCTATCTAGCTATCTAGCTATCTATTTAGGTAGCTATCTAGCCATCTAGCTATCTATCAATCTAGCTATCTAGCTATCTATCTAGCTATCTAGCTATCTATCTAGCTATCTATCTAGCCATCTAGCTATATATCTAGCTATCTAGCTATCTATCTAGCTATCTATCAATCTAGCTATCTAGCTATCTAGCTATCTATCGATCTAGCTATCCAGCTATCTATCTAGCTATCTATCTAGCTATCTAGCTATCTATCTAGCTATCTATCAATCTAGCTATCTAGCTATCTATCAATCTAGCTATCTAGCTATCTAGCTCTCTAGCTATCTAGCTCTCTAGCTATCTAGCTATCTATCTAATCTAGCTATCTGGCTATCTATCAATCTATCAATCTAGCTATCTAGCTATCTATCTAGCTTTCTATCTAGCTATCTAGCTATCTATCTAGCTATCTACCTATCTATCTAGCTATCTAGCTATCTATCTAGCTATCTAGCTATCTATCAATCTAGCTAGCTATCTAGCTATCTATCAATCTAGCTATCTAGCTCTCTAGCTCTCTAGCTATCTGTCAATCTAGCTATCTATCAATCTAGCTATCAATCTAGCTATCTAGCTAGCTATCTATCTATCTAGCTATCTATCTAGCTATCTAGCTATCAATATAGCTATCTAGCTATCAATATAGCTATCTAGCTATCAATCTAGCTATCAATCTCGCTATCTATTAATCTATCTAGCTATCTAGCTAACTATCTAGCTAGCTATCTAGCTATCTAGCTAGCTAGCTAGCTATCTAGCTATCTATCAATCTTGCAATCTATCAATCTAGCTATCTAGCTCTCCAGCTATCTATTAATCTATCTAGCTATCTAGGTATCTAGCTATCTATCTAGCTATCTAGCTATCTAGCTAGCTATCTAGCTATCTATCAATCTAGCTATCTAGCTATCTAGCTAGCTATCTAGCTTTCTATCTAGCTATCTAGCTATCTATCAATCTACCTATCTAGCTATCTAGCTATCTAATCTTGCTATCTGGCTATCTAGCTATCTATCAATCTATCAATCTAGCTAGCTCTCTAGCTATCTAGCTATCTATCTAGCTATCTATCAATCTAGCTATCTAGCTATCTATCTAGCTATCTATCTAGCTATCTATCTAGCTATCTATCAATCTAGCTATCTAGCTTTCTATCAATCTAGCTATCTATCAATCTAGCTATCTAGCTCTCTAGCGATCTATCAATCTAGCTATCTATCTAATCTAGCTATCTAGCTATCTATCAATCTATCAATTTAGCTAGCTATCTATCTATCTAGCTATCTAGCTATCTATCGATCTAGTTATCTAGCTATCTAGCTATCTAGCTATCTAACTAGCTATCTATCTAGCTATCTAGCTATCTAGCTATCTAGCTATCTATCAATCTAGCTATCTAGCTATCTAGCTATCTAGCTAGCTATCAATCTAGCTATCTAGCTATCTATCAACCTAGCTAGCTAGCTAGCTAGCTATCAAGATATCTTTCAATCTAGCTATCTAGCTATCTATCTAGCTATCTAGCTATTTATCAATCTAGATATCTAGCTACCTAGCTATCTATCTAGCTACCTAGCTATCTATCTAGCTATCTATTTAGCTAGCTATCTAGCCATCTAGCTATCTATCAATCTAGCTATCTAGCTATCTATCTAGCTATCTAGCTAGCTATCTAGCTATCTATCTAGCTATCTAGCTATATATCTAGCTATCTAGCTGTCTATCTAGATATCTATCTATCTAGCTATCTATCTAGCTATCTATCTAGCTATCTATCAATCTAGCTATCTAGCTATCTATCAATCTAGCTATCTAGCTATCTAGCTATCTAGCCATCTAGCTCTCTAGCTATCTAGCGATCTATCAATCTAGCTATCTATCAATCTAGCTATCTATCTAGCTATCTAGCTATCTATCTATCTATCTAGCTATCTAGCTAGCTATCTAGCTATCTAGCTATCAATCTAGCTATCTATTAATCTAGCTATCTATCTATCTATCAATCTAGCTAGCTATCTAGCTAGCTATCTAGTTATCTAGCTATCTATCATTCTAGCTATCTAGCTATCTAGCTAGCTATCTAGCTTTCTATCTAGCTATCTAGCTATCTATCAATCTACCTATCTACCTATCTACCTATCTACCTATCTATCTAGCTATCTATCAATCAAGCTGTCTATCAATCTAGCTAGCTATCTAGCTATCTATCAGTATAGCTATCTAGCTATCTATCAATCTAGCTAGCTATCTAGCTATCTATCTAGCTATCTATCTAGCTATCTATCAATCTAGCTAGCTATCTAGCTAACTATCAATCTATCTAGCTATCTATCAATCTATCAATCAATCTAGCTATCTAGCTATCTATCTAGCTATCTAGCTATTTATCAATCTAGATATCTAGCTACCTAGCTATCTATCTAGCTATCTATTTAGCTAGCTATCTAGCCATCTAGCTATCTATCAATCTAGCTATCTAGCTATCTATCTAGCTATCTATCTAGCTATCTAGCTATCTATCTAGCTATCTATCTAGCTATCTAGCTATCTAGCTATATATCTAGCTATCTAGCTGTCTATCTAGATATCTATCTATCTAGCTATCTATCTAGCTATCTATCTAGCTATCTATCAATCTAGCTATCTAGCTATCTATCAATCTAGCTATCTAGCTATCTAGCTATCTAGCTATCTAGCTCTCTAGCTATCTAGCGATCTATCAATCTAGCTATCTATCAATCTAGCTATCTATCTAGCTATCTAGCTATCTATCTATCTATCTAGCTATCTAGCTAGCTATCTAGCTGTCTAGCTATCAATCTAGCTATCTATTAATCTAGCTATCTATCTATCTATCTATCAATCTAGCTAGCTATCTAGCTAGCTATCTAGTTATCTAGCTATCTATCAATCTAGCTATCTAGCTATCTAGCTAGCTATCTAGCTTTCTATCTAGCTATCTAGCTATCTATCAATCTACCTATATACCTATCTACCTATCTACCTATCTATCTAGCTATCTATCAATCAAGCTGTCTATCAATCTAGCTAGCTATCTAGCTATCTATCAGTATAGCTATCTAGCTATCTATCAATCTAGCTAGCTATCTAGCTATCTATCTAGCTATCTATCTAGCTATCTATCTAGCTATCTATCAATCTAGCTAGCTATCTAGCTAACTATCAATCTATCTAGCTATCTATCAATCTATCAATCTAGCTAGCTATCTAGCTGTCTATCAATCTAGCTATCTAGCTATCTATCAATCTAGCTAGCTATCTAGCTATCTAGCTAGCTATCTATCTTTCTATCTATCTAGCTATCTATCTAGCTATCTACCAATCTAGCTATCTAGCTAGCTATATAGCTATCTATCAATCTTTCTAGCTATCTATCTAGCTATCTAGCTAGATTATCTATCTATCTATCTATCTATCTATCTATCTATCTATCTATCTATCTATCTATCTATCTATCTATCTATCTATCTATCTATCTATCTATCTATCTATCTATCTATCTATCTATCTATCTTTCTATCTATCTAGCTATCTATCTATCTAGCTATCTATCAATCTAGCTATCTATCAGCTAGATAGCTAGATTATCTATCAATCTAGCTATCTATCTAGCTATCTAGCTATCTAGCTATCTATCTAGCTGTCTAGCTATCTAGCTATCTAGCTATCTAGCGATCTATCAATCTAGCTATCTATCAATCTAGCTATCTATCAATCTAGCTATCTAGCTATCTAGCTAGCTATCTATCAATCTAGCTATCTAGCTATCTAGCTAACTATCGAGCTAGCTATCTAGCTAGCTATCTAGCTATCCAGCTATCTATTAATTTATCTAGCTATCTAGCTATCTAGCTATCTAGGTATCTAGCTATCTAGCTAGCTATCTAGTTATCTAGCTATCTATCAATCTAGCTATCTAGCTAGCTATCTAGGTTTCTATCTAGCTATCTAGCTATCTATCAATCTACCTATCTACCTATCTAGCTATCTAGCTATCTATCAATCTGTCAATCTAGCTAGCTATCTAGCTATCTATCTAGCTATCTAGCTATCTATCAATCTAGCTATCTAGCTATCTATCTAGCTATCTATCTAGCTATCTATCTAGCTATCTATCAATCTAGCTATCTATCTATCTATCAATCTAGCTATCTATCAATCTAGCTATCTAGCTCTCTAGCTATCTGCTATCTATCTAATCTAGCTATCTAGCTATCTATCAATCTATTAATCTAGCTAGCTATCTAGCTATCTAGCTATCTATCAATCTAGCTATCTATCTAGCTATCTATCTAGCTATCTAGCTATCTATCAATCTAGCTATCTAGCTATCTATCTAGCTATCTAGCTATCTCTCTAGCTATCTAGCTATCTAGCTATCTAGCTAGCTATCAATCTAGCTAGCTATCTAGCTATCAATCTAGCTAGCTATCAATCTAGCTATCTAGCTCTCTAGCTATCTGCTATCTATCTAATCTAGCTATATAGCTATCTATCAATCTATTAATCTAGCTAGCTATCTAGCTATCTAGCTATCTATCAATCTAGCTATCTAGTTATCTATAAATCTAGCTATCTAGCTATCTAGCTATATATCTAGCTATCTATCTATCTAGCTATCTATCTATCTAGCTAGCTATCTAGCTATCTATCAATCTAGCTATCTAGCTCTCTAGCTCTCTAGCGATCTATCTATCAATCTAGCTATCTATCAATCTAGCTATCTATCTAGCTATCTAGCTATCTAGCTAGCTATCTATCTAGCTAGCTATCTAGCTAGCTATCTAGCTATCTAGCTATCAATCTAGCTATCAATCTAGCTATCTATTAATCTAGCTAGCTATCTATCTATCAATCTAGCTAGCTATCTAGCTAGCTATCTAGTTATCTAGCAATCTATCAATCTAGCTATCTAGCTATCTAGCTAGCTATCTAGCTTTCTATCCAGCTATCTAGCTATCTATCAATCTACCTATCTACCTATCTACCTATCTATCTAGCTATCTATCAATCTAGCTATCTATCAATCTAGCTAGCTATCTAGCTATCTATCAGTATAGCTATCTAGCTATCTAGCTATCTATCAATCTAGCTAGCTATCTAGCTATCTATCTAGCTATCTATCAATCTAGCTAGCTATCTAGCTAACTATCAATCTATCTAGCTATCTATCAATCTATCAATCTAGCTAGCTATCTAGCTGTCTATCAATCTAGCTATCTAGCTATCTATCAATCTAGCTAGCTATCTAGCTATCTAGCTAGCTATCTATCTTTCTATCTATCTAGCTATCTATCTAGCTATCTACCAATCTAGCTATCTAGCTAGTTATATAGCTATCTATCAATCTTTCTAGCTATCTATCTAGCTATCTAGCTAGATTATCTAGCTATCTATCAATCTATCTAGCTATCTATCTAGCTATCTAGCTATCTATCAATCTAGCTATCTACCAATCTAGCTATCTAGCTAGCTATCTATCTAGCTATCTAGCTATCTAGCTAGCTATCAAGCTATCTAGCTCTCTATCAATCTAGCTATATATCAATCTAGCTAGCTATCTAGCTATCTATCTAGCTATCTATCTAGCTATCTAGCTATCTATCTAGCTATCTAGCTGGCTATCTAGCTATCTAGCTAGCTATCTAGCTATCTATCAGCTAGATACCTAGATTATCTAGCTATCTATCAATCTAGCTATTTAGCTATGTAGCTAGCTATCTAGCTATTTATCAATCTAGATATCTAGCTATCTAGCTAGCTATCTAGCTATCTATTTAGCTAGCTATCTAGCTATCAATCAATCTATCTATCTATCTATCTATCTATCTATCTATCTATCTATCTATCTATCTATCTATCTATCTATCTATCTATCTATCTATCTATCTATCTATCTATCTATCTATCTATCTATCTATCTATCTATCTATCTATCTATCTATCTATCTATCTGTCTTTCTATCTAGCTATCTATCAATCTAGCTATCTAACTATCTAGCTATCCAGCTATCTATCAATCTAGCTAGCTACCTAGCTACCTATCTAGCTATCTATCTAGCTATCTATCTATCTATCTAGCTATCTAGCTATCTAGCTATCTATCTATCTAGCTATCTATCAATCTAGCGATCTATCAGCTAGATAGCTAGATTATCTAGCTATCTATAAATCTAGCTATCTAGATATCTATCTATCTATCTAGCTAGCTGGCTATCTATCAATCTAGCTATCTAGATATCTATCTATCTATCTAGCTAGCTATCTAGCTGTCTAGCTATCTAGCTATCTAGCTATCTATCTAGCTATCTAGCGATCTATCAATCTATCAATCTAGCTATCTATCAATCTAGCTATCTAGCTATCTAGCTAGCTATCTATCAATCTAGCTATCTAGCTATCTAGCTAACTATCTAGCTAGCTATCTAGCTATCTAGCTAGCTATCTAGCTATCTATCAATCTTGCTATCTATCAATCTAGCTATTAATCTATCCAGCTATCTATTAATCTATCTAGCTATCTAGCTATCTAGTTATCTAGCTATCTATCAATCTAGCTATCTAGCTATCTAGCTAGCTATCTAGCTTTCTATCTAGCTATCTAGCTATCTATCAATCTACCTATCTAGCTATATAGCTATCTAGCTATCTAATCTAGCCATCTGGCTATCTAGCTATCTATCAATCTATCAATCTAGCTAGCTCTCTAGCTATCTAGCTATCAATCGAGCTATCTATCAATCTAGCTATCTAGCTATCTATCTAGCTATCTATCTAGCTATCTATCAATCTAGCTATCTAGCTTTCTATCAATCTAGCTATCTATCAATCTAGCTATCTAGCTCTCTAGCGATCTATCAATCTAGCTATCTATCTAATCTAGCTATCTAGCTATCTATCAATCTATCAATTTAGCTAGCTATCTATCTATCTAGCTATCTAGCTAGCTGTCTAGCTATCTAGCTATCTATCAATCTAGCTATCTAGCTATCTAGCTATCTAGCTATCTAACTAGCTATCTATCTAGCTATCTGGCTATCTAGCTATCTAGCTATCTATCAATCTAGCTATCAAGCTATCTAGCTATCTAGCTATCTAGCTAGCTATCAATCTAGCTATCTAGCTATCTATCAATCTAGCTAGCTAGCTAGCTATCTAGATATCTTCCAATCTAGCTATCTAGCTATCTATCTAGCTATCTAGCTATTTATCAATCTAGATATCTAGCTACCTAGCTATCTATCTAGCTATCTAGCTATCTATTTAGGTAGCTATCTAGCCATCTAGCTATCTATCAATCTAGCTATCTAGCTATCTATCTAGCTATCTAGCTATCTAGCTATCTATCTAGCTATCTATCTAGCTATCTAGCTATATATCTAGCTATCTAGCTATCTATCTAGCTATCTATCAATCTAGCTATCTAGCTATCTAGCTATCTATCGATCTAGCTATCCAGCTATCTATCTAGCTATCTATCTAGCTATCTAGCTATCTATCTAGCTATCTATCAATCTAGCTATCTAGCTATCTATCAATCTAGCTATCTAGCTATCTAGCTCTCTAGCTATCTAGCTCTCTAGCTATCTAGCTATCTATCTAATCTAGCTATCTGGCTATCTATCAATCTATCAATCTAGCTATCTAGCTATCTATCTAGCTATCTATCTAGCTATCTAGCTATCTATCTAGCTATCTAGCTATCTATCTAGCTATCTAGCTATCTATCTAGCTATCTAGCTATCTATCAATCTAGCTAGCTATCTAGCTATCTATCAATCTAGCTATCTAGCTCTCTAGCTCTCTAGCTCTCTAGCTATCTGTCAATCTAGCTATCTATCAATCTAGCTATCAATCTAGCTATCTATCTATCTAGCTATCTATCTAGCTATCAATATAGCTATCTAGCTATCAATATAGCTATCTAGCTATCAATCTAGCTATCAATCTAGCTATCTATTAATCTATCTAGCTATCTAGCTAACTATCTAGCTAGCTATCTATCTATCTAGCTAGCTAGCTAGCTATCTAGCTATCTATCAATCTTGCTATCTATCAATCTAGCTATCTAGCTCTCCAGCTATCTATTAATCTATCTAGCTATCTAGGTATCTAGCTATCTATCTAGCTATCTAGCTATCTAGCTAGCTATCTAGCTATCTATCAATCTAGCTATCTAGCTATCTAGCTACCTATCTAGCTTTCTATCTAGCTATCTAGCTATCTATCAATCTACCTATCTAGCTATCTAGCTATCTAATCTAGCTATCTGGCTATCTAGCTATCTATCAATCTATCAATCTAGCTAGCTCTCTAGCTATCTAGCTATCTATCTAGCTATCTATCAATCTAGCTATCTAGCTATCTATCTAGCTATCTATCTAGCTATCTATCTAGCTATCTATCAATCTAGCTATCTAGCTTTCTATCAATCTAGCTATCTATCAATCTAGCTATCTAGCTCTCTAGCGATCTATCTAATCTAGCTATCTAGCTATCTATCAATCTATCAATTTAGCTATCTATCTATCTATCTAGCTATCTAGCTATCTATCGATCTAGTTATCTAGCTATCTAGCTATCTAGCTATCTAACTAGCTATCTATCTAGCTATCTAGCTATCTAGCTATCTAGCTATCTATCAATCTAGCTATCTAGCTATCTAGCTATCTAGCTAGCTATCAATCTAGCTATCTAGCTATCTATCAACCTAGCTAGCTAGCTAGCTAGCTAGCTATCAAGATATCTTTCAATCTAGCTATCTAGCTATCTATCTAGCTATCTAGCTATTTATCAATCTAGATATCTAGCTACCTAGCTATCTATCTAGCTATCTAGCTATCAATCTAGCTATCTAGCTATCTATCTAGCTATCTATCAATCTAGCTATCTAGCTATCTATCTAGCTATCTATCTAGCTATCTAGCTATCTATCTAGCTATCTATCTAGCTATCTAGCTATATATCTAGCTATCTAGCTGTCTATCTAGATATCTATCTATCTAGCTATCTATCTAGCTATCTAGCTATCTATCTAGCTATCTATCAATCTAGCTATCTAGCTATCTATCAATCTAGCTATCTAGCTATCTAGCTATCTAGCTATCTAGCTCTCTAGCTATCTAGCTCTCTAGCTATCTAGCTATCTATCTAATCTAGCTATCTGGCTATCTATCAATCTATCAATCTAGCTATCTAGCTATCTATCTAGCTATCTATCTAGCTATCTATCTAGCTATCTATCTAGCTATCTAGCTATCTATCTAGCTATCTAGCTATCTATCAATCTAGCTAGCTATCTAGCTATCTATCAATCTAGCTATCTAGCTCTCTAGCTCTCTAGCTATCTGTCAATCTAGCTATCTATCAATCTAGCTATCAATCTAGCTATCTAGCTAGCTATCTATCTATCTAGCTATCTATCTAGCTATCTAGCTATCAATATAGCTATCTAGCTATCAATCTAGCTATCTATTAATCTATCTAGCTAGCTATCTATCAATCTAGCTGGATATCTATCTATCTATCTATCTATCTATCTATCTATCTATCTATCTATCTATCTATCTATCTATCTATCTATCTATCTATCTATCTATCTATCTATCTATCTATCTATCTATCTATCTATCTATCTATCTATCTATCTATCTATCTATCTATCTATCTATCCATCCATCCATCTATCTATCTATCTATCTATCTATCTATCTATCTATCTATCTATCTATCTATCTATCTATCTATCTATCTATCTATCTATCTATCTATCTATCTATCTATCTATCTATCTATCTATCTATCTATCTATCTATCTATCTATCTATCTATCTATCTATCTATCTATCTACCTATCTACCTATCTATCTAGCTATCTATCAATCTAGCTATCTATCAATCTAGCTAGCTATCTAGCTATCTATCAGTATAGCTATCTAGCTATCTAGCTATCTATCAATCTAGCTAGCTATCTAGCTATCTATCTAGCTATCTATCAATCTAGCTAGCTATCTAGCTAACTATCAATCTATCTAGCTATCTATCAATCTAGCTAGCTATCTAGCTGTCTATCAATCTAGCTATCTAGCTATCTATCAATCTAGCTAGCTATCTAGCTATCTAGCTAGCTATCTATCTTTCTATCTATCTAGCTATCTATCTAGCTATCTACCAATCTAGCTATCTAGCTAGTTATATAGCTATCTATCAATCTTTCTAGCTATCTATCTAGCTATCTAGCTAGATTATCTAGCTATCTATCAATCTATCTAGCTATCTATCTAGCTATCTAGCTATCTATCAATCTAGCTATCTACCAATCTAGCTATCTAGCTAGCTATCTATCTAGCTATCTAGCTATCTAGCTAGCTATCTAGCTATCTAGCTCTCTATCAATCTAGCTATATATCAATCTAGCTAGCTATCTATCTATCTATCTATCTAGCTATCTATCTAGCTATCTAGCTATCTATCTAGCTATCTAGCTGGCTATCTAGCTATCTAGCTAGCTATCTAGCTATCTATCAGCTAGATACCTAGATTATCTAGCTATCTATCAATCTAGCTATTTAGCTATGTAGCTAGCTATCTAGCTATTTATCAATCTAGATATCTAGCTATCTAGCTAGATATCTAGCTATCTATTTAGCTAGCTATCTAGCTATCAATCAATCAATCTATCTATCTATCTATCTATCTATCTATCTATCTATCTATCTATCTATCTATCTATCTATCTATCTATCTATCTATCTATCTATCTATCTATCTATCTATCTATCTATCTATCTATCTATCTATCTATCTATCTATCTATCTATCTATCTATCTATCTATCTATGTATCTGTCTTTCTATCTAGCTATCTATCAATCTAGCTATCTAACTATCTAGCTATCCAGCTATCTATCAATCTAGCTAGCTACCTAGCTACCTATCTAGCTATCTATCTAGCTATCTATCTATCTATCTAGCTATCTAGCTATCTAGCTATCTAGCTATCTAGCTATCTATCAATCTAGCGATCTATCAGCTAGATAGCTAGATTATCTAGCTATCTATAAATCTAGCTATCTATCTAGCTATCTATCTAGCTATCTGGCTATCTATCAATCTAGCTATCTAGATATCTATCTATCTATCTGTCTAGCTATCTAGCTGTCTAGCTATCTAGCTATCTAGCTATCTATCTAGCTATCTAGCGATCTATCAATCTATCAATCTAGCTATCTATCAATCTAGCTATCTAGCTATCTAGCTAGCTATCTATCAATCTAGCTATCTAGCTATCTAGCTATCTAGCTAACTATCTAGCTAGCTATCTAGCTATCTAGCTAGCTATCTAGCTATCTATCAATCTTGCTATCTATCAATCTAGCTATTAATCTATCCAGCTATCTATTAATCTATCTAGCTATCTAGGTATCTAGCTATCTATCTAGCTATCTAGCTATCTAGCTAGCTATCTAGTTATCTAGCTATCTATCAATCTAGCTATCTAGCTATCTAGCTAGCTATCTAGCTTTCTATCTAGCTATCTAGCTATCTATCAATCTACCTATCTAGCTATCTAGCTATCTAGCTATCTAGCTATCTAATCTAGCCATCTGGCTATCTAGCTATCTATCAATCTATCAATCTAGCTAGCTCTCTAGCTATCTAGCTATCAATCGAGCTATCTATCAATCTAGCTATCTAGCTATCTATCTAGCTATCTATCTAGCTATCTATCAATCTAGCTATTTAGCTCTCTAGCGATCTATCAATCTAGCTATCTATCAATCTAGCTATCTAGCTCTCTAGCGATCTATCAATCTAGCTATCTATCTAATCTAGCTATCTAGCTATCTATCAATCTATCAATTGAGCTAGCTATCTATCTATCTAGCTATCTAGCTAGCTGTCTAGCTATCTAGCTATCTATCAATCTAGCTATCTAGCTATCTAGCTATCTAGCTATCTAACTAGCTATCTATCTAGCTATCTGGCTATCTAGCTATCTAGCTATCTATCAATCTAGCTATCAAGCTATCTAGCTATCTAGCTATCTAGCTAGCTATCAATCTAGCTATCTAGCTATCTATCAATCTAGCTAGCTAGCTAGCTATCTAGATATCTTCCAATCTAGCTATCTAGCTATCTATCTAGCTATCTAGCTATTTATCAATCTAGATATCTAGCTACCTAGCTATCTATCTAGCTATCTAGCTATCTATTTAGGTAGCTATCTAGCCATCTAGCTATCTATCAATCTAGCTATCTAGCTATCTATCTAGCTATCTAGCTATCTAGCTATCTATCTAGCTATCTATCTAGCTATCTAGCTACATATCTAGCTATCTAGCTATCTATCTAGCTATCTATCAATCTAGCTATCTAGCTATCTAGCTATCTATCGATCTAGCTATCCAGCTATCTATCTAGCTATCTATCTAGCTATCTAGCTATCTATCTAGCTATCTATCAATCTAGCTATCTAGCTATCTATCAATCTAGCTATCTAGCTATCTAGCTCTCTAGCTATCTAGCTCTCTAGCTATCTAGCTATCTAGCTATCTATCTAATCTAGCTATCTGGCTATCTATCAATCTATCAATCTAGCTATCTAGCTATCTATCTAGCTATCTAGCTATCTATCTAGCTATCTAGCTATCTATCAATCTAGCTAGCTATCTAGCTATCTATCAATCTAGCTATCTAGCTCTCTAGCTCTCTAGCTCTCTAGCTATCTGTCAATCTAGCTATCTATCAATCTAGCTATCAATCTAGCTATCTATCTATCTAGCTATCTATCTATCTATCTAGCTATCTATCTAGCTATCAATATAGCTATCTAGCTATCAATATAGCTATCTAGCTATCAATCTAGCTATCAATCTAGCTATCTATTAATCTATCTAGCTATCTAGCTAACTATCTAGCTAGCTATCTATCTATCTAGCTAGCTAGCTAGCTATCTAGCTATCTATCAATCTTGCTATCTATCAATCTAGCTATCTAGCTCTCCAGCTATCTATTAATCTATCTAGCTATCTAGGTATCTAGCTATCTATCTAGCTATCTAGCTATCTAGCTATCTATCTAGCTATCTATCAATCTAGCTATCTAGCTATCTAGCTAGCTATCTAGCTTTCTATCTAGCTATCTAGCTATCTATCAATCTACCTATCTAGCTATCTAGCTATCTAATCTAGCTATCTGGCTATCTAGCTATCTATCAATCTATCAATCTAGCTAGCTCTCTAGCTATCTAGCTATCTATCTAGCTATCTATCAATCTAGCTATCTAGCTATCTATCTAGCTATCTATCTAGCTATCTATCTAGCTATCTATCAATCTAGCTATCTAGCTTTCTATCAATCTAGCTATCTATCAATCTAGCTATCTAGCTCTCTAGCGATCTATCTAATCTAGCTATCTAGCTATCTATCAATCTATCAATTTAGCTAGCTATCTATCTATCTAGCTATCTAGCTATCTATCGATCTAGTTATCTAGCTATCTAGCTATCTAGCTATCTAACTAGCTATCTATCTAGCTATCTAGCTATCTAGCTATCTAGCTATCTATCAATCTAGCTATCTAGCTATCTAGCTATCTAGCTAGCTATCAATCTAGCTATCTAGCTATCTATCAACCTAGCTAGCTAGCTAGCTAGCTAGCTAGCTATCAAGATATCTTTCAATCTAGCTATCTAGCTATCTATCTAGCTATCTAGCTATTTATCAATCTAGATATCTAGCTACCTAGCTATCTATCTAGCTATCTAGCTATCTATTTAGCTAGCTATCTAGCCATCTAGCTATCTATCAATCTAGCTATCTATCTAATCTAGCTATCTAGCTATCTATCAATCTATCAATTTAGCTAGCTATCTATCTATCTAGCTATCTAGCTAGCTCTCTAGCTATCTAGCTATCTATCAATCTAGCTATCTAGCTATCTAGCTATCTAGCTATCTAACTAGCTATCTATCTAGCTATCTAGCTATCTAGCTATCTAGCTATCTATCAATCTAGCTATCTAGCTATCTAGCTATCTAGCTAGCTATCAATCTAGCTATCTAGCTATCTATCAATCTAGCTAGCTAGCTATCTAGATATCTTCCAATCTAGCTATCTAGCTATCTATCTAGCTATCTAGCTATTTATCAATCTAGATATCTAGCTACCTAGCTATCTATCTAGCTATCTAGCTATCTATTTAGGTAGCTATCTAGCCATCTAGCTATCTATCAATCTAGCTATCTAGCTATCTATCTAGCTATCTAGCTATCTAGCTATCTATCTAGCTATCTATCTAGCTATCTAGCTATATATCTAGCTATCTAGCTATCTATCTAGCTATCTATCAATCTAGCTATCTAGCTATCTATCGATCTAGCTATCCAGCTATCTATCTAGCTATCTATCTAGCTATCTAGCTATCTATCTAGCTATCTATCAATCTAGCTATCTAGCTATCTATCAATCTAGCTATCTAGCTATCTAGCTCTCTAGCTATCTAGCACTCTAGCTATCTAGCTATCTATCTAATCAAGCTATCTGGCTATCTATCAATCTATCAATCTAGCTATCTAGCTATCTATCTAGCTATCTATCTAGCTATCTAGCTATCTATCTAGCTATCTAGCTATCTATCTAGCTATCTAGCTATCTATCTAGCTATCTAGCTATCTATCAATCTAGCTAGCTATCTAGCTATCTATCAATCTAGCTATCTAGCTCTCTAGCTCTCTAGCTCTCTAGCTATCTGTCAATCTAGCTATCTATCAATCTAGCTATCAATCTAGCTATCTAGCTATCTAGCTAGCTATCTATCTATCTAGCTATCTATCTAGCTATCAATATAGCTATCTAGCTATCAATATAGCTATCTAGCTATCAATCTAGCTATCAATCTAGCTATCTATTAATCTATCTAGCTATCTAGCTAACTATCTAGCTAGCTATCTAGCTAGCTAGCTAGCTATCTAGCTATCTATCAATCTTGCTATCTATCAATCTAGCTATCTAGCTCTCCAGCTATCTATTAATCTATCTAGCTATCTAGGTATCTAGCTATCTATCTAGCTATCTAGCTATCTAGCTATCTAGCTATCTAGCTAGCTATCTAGCTAGCTATCTAGCTTTCTATCTAGCTATCTAGCTATCTATCAATCTACCTATCTAGCTATCTAGCTATCTAATCTAGCTATCTGGCTATCTAGCTATCTATCAATCTATCAATCTAGCTAGCTCTCTAGCTATCTAGCTATCTATCTAGCTATCTATCAATCTAGCTATCTAGCTATCTATCTAGCTATCTATCTAGCTATCTATCTAGCTATCTATCAATCTAGCTATCTAGCTTTCTATCAATCTAGCTATCTATCAATCTAGCTATCTAGCTCTCTAGCGATCTATCAATCTAGCTATCTATCTAATCTAGCTATCTAGCTATCTATCAATCTATCAATTTAGCTAGCTATCTATCTATCTAGCTATCTAGCTATCTATCGATCTAGTTATCTAGCTATCTAGCTATCTAGCTATCAATCTAGCTATCTATCTAGCTATCTAGCTATCTAGCTATCTATCAATCTAGCTATCTAGCTATCTAGCTATCTAGCTAGCTATCAATCTAGCTATCTAGCGATCTATCAACCTAGCTAGCTAGCTAGCTAGCTAGCTAGCTATCAAGATATCTTTCAATCTAGCTATCTAGCTATCTAGCTAGCTATCTAGCTATCTAGCTATCCAGCTATCTATTAATCTATCTAGCTATCTAGATATCTAGGTATCTAGCTATCTAGCTAGCTATCTAGTTATCTAGCTATCTATCAATCTAGCTATCTAGCTAGCTAGCTATCTAGGTTTCTATCTAGCTATCTAGCTATCTATCAATCTACCTATCTACCTATCTAGCTATCTAGCTATTTATCAATCTAGCTAGCTATCTAGCTATCTAGCTATCTATCAATCTAGCTATCTAGCTATCTATCTATCTAGCTATCTAGCTATCTAGCTATCCATCTAGCTATCTAGCTATCTATCTAGCTATCTAGCTATCTATCTAGCTATCTAGCTAGCTATCTAGCTAGCTAGCTATCTAGCTATCTATCAATCTAGCTATCTATCAGCTAGATAGCTAGATTATCTATCAATCTAGCTATCTAGCTATCTATCAATCTAGCTATCTAGCTAGCTATCTATCTATCTAGCTATCTAGCTATCTATCAATCTAGCTATATAGCTATCTATCTATCTATCTATCTATCTATCTATCTATCTATCTATCTATCTATCTATCTATCTATCTTTCTATCTATCTATCTATCTATCTATCTATCTATCTATCTATCTATCTATCTATCTATCTATCTATCTATCTATCTATCTATCTATCTAGCTAGCTATCTAGCTATCTATCAATCTAGCTATCTGTCAGCTCGATAGCTAGATTATCTATCAATCTAGCTATCTAGCTATCTACCAATCTAGCTATCTATCTAGCTATCTAGCTATCTATCAATCTAGCTATATATCAATCTAGCTCGCTATCTAGCTATCTATCTAGCTATCTATCTAGCTATCTAGCTATCTATCTAGCTATCTAGCTGGTTATCTATCTAGCTATCTATCTCGGCTATCTAGCTAGCTAGCTACCTATCTAGCTATCTAGCTATCTATCTAGCTATCTATCTGGCTATCTAGCTATCTATCTAGCTATCTATCAATCTAGCTATCTATCAATCTAGCTATCTATCAGCTAGATACCTAGATTATCTAGCTATCTATTAATCTAGCTATCTTGCTAGCTATCTAGCTATTTATCAATCTAGATATCTAGCTATCTATCTATC
The DNA here is from genome assembly GCF_964263255.1 of Lissotriton vulgaris. Taxonomy (NCBI): domain Eukaryota; kingdom Metazoa; phylum Chordata; class Amphibia; order Caudata; family Salamandridae; genus Lissotriton; species Lissotriton vulgaris. The sequence continues at coordinate 1,432,561 of NW_028251344.1, read as the reverse complement.
TATCTAGCTATCTAGCTATCTAGCTATCTATCTAGCTATCTATCTAGCTATCTATCAATCT
>NW_028251344.1:1415000-1427500 GCF_964263255.1 Lissotriton vulgaris | reverse complement strand
GCTAACTATCTAGCTAGCTATCTAGCTATCTAGCTAGCTAGCTAGCTATCTAGCTAGCTATCAATCTTGCTATCTATCAATCTAGCTATCTAGCTCTCCAGCTATCTATTAATCTATCTAGCTATCTAGGTATCTAGCTATCTATCTAGCTATCTAGCTATCTAGCTATCTAGCTATCTAGCTAGCTATCTAGCTAGCTATCTAGCTTTCTATCTAGCTATCTAGCTATCTATCAATCTACCTATCTAGCTATCTAGCTATCTAATCTAGCTATCTGGCTATCTAGCTATCTATCAATCTATCAATCTAGCTAGCTCTCTAGCTATCTAGCTATCTATCTAGCTATCTATCAATCTAGCTATCTAGCTATCTATCTAGCTATCTATCTAGCTATCTATCTAGCTATCTATCAATCTAGCTATCTAGCTTTCTATCAATCTAGCTATCTATCAATCTAGCTATCTAGCTCTCTAGCGATCTATCAATCTAGCTATCTATCTAATCTAGCTATCTAGCTATCTATCAATCTATCAATTTAGCTAGCTATCTATCTATCTAGCTATCTAGCTATCTATCGATCTAGTTATCTAGCTATCTAGCTATCAATCTAGCTATCTATCTAGCTATCTAGCTATCTAGCTATCTAGCTATCTATCAATCTAGCTATCTAGCTATCTAGCTATCTAGCTAGCTATCAATCTAGCTATCTAGCGATCTATCAACCTAGCTAGCTAGCTAGCTAGCTAGCTAGCTATCAAGATATCTTTCAATCTAGCTATCTAGCTATCTAGCTAGCTATCTAGCTATCTAGCTATCCAGCTATCTATTAATCTATCTAGCTATCTAGATATCTAGGTATCTAGCTATCTAGCTAGCTATCTAGTTATCTAGCTATCTATCAATCTAGCTATCTAGCTAGCTAGCTATCTAGGTTTCTATCTAGCTATCTACCTATCTATCAATCTACCTATCTACCTATCTAGCTATCTAGCTATCTATCAATCTAGCTAGCTATCTAGCTATCTAGCTATCTATCAATCTAGCTATCTAGCTATCTATCTATCTAGCTATCTAGCTATCTAGCTATCCATCTAGCTATCTAGCTTGCTATCTATCAACCTAGCTATCTAGCTGTCTAGCTAGCTAGCTATCTAGCTAGCTAGCTATCTAGCTATCTATCAATCTAGCTATCTATCAGCTAGATAGCTAGATTATCTATCAATCTAGCTATCTAGCTATCTATCAATCTAGCTATCTAGCTAGCTATCTATCTATCTAGCTATCTAGCTATCTATCAATCTAGCAATATAGCTATCTATCTATCTATCTATCTATCTATCTATCTATCTATCTATCTATCTATCTATCTATCTATCTATCTATCTATCTATCTATCTATCTATCTATCTATCTATCTATCTATCTATCTATCTATCTATCTATCTATCTATCTATCTATCTATCTATCTATCTATCCATCTATCTATCTATCTATCTATCTATCTATCTATCTATCTATCTATCTATCTATCTATCTATCTATCTAGCTAGCTAGCTATCTAGCTATCTATCAATCTAGCTATCTGTCAGCTCGATAGCTAGATTATCTATCAATCTAGCTATCTAGCTATCTACCAATCTAGCTATCTATCTAGCTATCTAGCTATCTATCAATCTAGCTATATATCAATCTAGCTCGCTATCTAGCTATCTATCTAGCTATCTATCTAGCTATCTAGCTATCTATCTAGCTATCTAGCTGGTTATCTATCTAGCTATCTATCTCAGCTATCTAGCTAGCTAGCTACCTATCTAGCTATCTAGCTATCTATCTAGCTATCTATCTGGCTATCTAGCTATCTATCTAGCTATCTATCAATCTAGCTATCTATCAATCTAGCTATCTATCAGCTAGATACCTAGATTATCTAGCTATCTATTAATCTAGCTATCTTGCTAGCTATCTAGCTATTTATCAATCTAGATATCTAGCTATCTATCTATCTATCTAGCTATCTAGCTATCTAGCTATCTATCTAGCTATCTATCTAGCTATCTATCAATCTATCTATCTATCTATCTATCTATCTATCTATCTATCTATCTATCTATCTATCTATCTATCTATCTATCTATCTATCTATCTATCTATCTATCTATCTATCTATCTATCTATCTATCTATCTATCTATCTATCAATCTATCTATCTAGCTATCTATCTAGCTGTCTAGCTATCTAGCTATCTAGCGATCTATCAATCTAGCTATCTATCAATCTAGCTATCTATCAATCTAGCTATCTAGCTAGCTATCTATCAACCTAGCTATCTAGCTGTCTAGCTATCTAGCAATCTAGCTAACTATCTAGCTAGCTATCTAGCTATCTAGCTAGCTATCTAGCTATCTAGCTATCCAGCTATCTATTAATCTATCTAGCTATCTAGCTATCTAGGTATCTAGCTATCTTGTTATCTAGCTATCTATCAATCTAGCTATCTAGCTAGCTAGCTATCTAGGTTTCTATCTAGCTATCTATCAATCTATCTATCTACCTATCTAGCTATCTAGCTATCTATCAATCTAGCTATCTAGCTAGCTATCTATCTATCTAGCTATCTAGCTATCTATCAATCTAGCAATATAGCTATCTATCTATCTATCTATCTATCTATCTATCTATCTATCTATCTATCTATCTATCTATCTATCTATCTATCTATCTATCTATCTATCTATCTATCTATCTATCTATCTATCTATCTATCTATCTATCTATCTATCTATCTATCTAGCTAGCTAGCTATCTAGCTATCTATCAATCTAGCTATCTGTCAGCTCGATAGCTAGATTATCTATCAATCTAGCTATCTAGCTATCTACCAATCTAGCTATCTATCTAGCTATCTAGCTATCTATCAATCTAGCTATATATCAATCTAGCTCGCTATCTAGCTATCTATCTAGCTATCTATCTAGCTATCTAGCTATCTATCTAGCTATCTAGCTGGTTATCTATCTAGCTATCTATCTCAGCTATCTAGCTAGCTAGCTACCTATCTAGCTATCTAGCTATCTATCTAGCTATCTATCTGGCTATCTAGCTATCTATCTAGCTATCTATCAATCTAGCTATCTATCAATCTAGCTATCTATCAGCTAGATACCTAGATTATCTAGCTATCTATTAATCTAGCTATCTTGCTAGCTATCTAGCTATTTATCAATCTAGATATCTAGCTATCTATCTATCTATCTAGCTATCTAGCTATCTAGCTATCTATCTAGCTATCTATCTAGCTATCTATCAATCTATCTATCTATCTATCTATCTATCTATCTATCTATCTATCTATCTATCTATCTATCTATCTATCTATCTATCTATCTATCTATCTATCTATCTATCTATCAATCTAGCTATCTAGCTATCTATCTAGCTGTCTAGCTATCTAGCTATCTAGCGATCTATCAATCTAGCTATCTATCAATCTAGCTATCTATCAATCTAGCTATCTAGCTAGCTATCTATCAACCTAGCTATCTAGCTGTCTAGCTATCTAGCAATCTAGCTAACTATCTAGCTAGCTATCTAGCTATCTAGCTAGCTATCTAGCTATCTAGCTATCCAGCTATCTATTAATCTATCTAGCTATCTAGCTATCTAGGTATCTAGCTATCTAGTTATCTAGCTATCTATCAATCTAGCTATCTAGCTAGCTAGCTATCTAGGTTTCTATCTAGCTATCTATCAATCTATCTATCTACCTATCTAGCTATCTAGCTATCTATCAATCTAGCTATCTAGCTAGCTATCTATCTATCTAGCTATCTAGCTATCTATCAATCTAGCTATCTATCTAGCTATCTAGCTAGCTATCAATCTAGCTAGCTATCTAGCTATCAATCTAGCTAGCTATCTAGCTATCTATCAATCCAGCTAGCTATCTAGCTATCTATCAATCTAGCTATCTAGCTATCTATCTAGCTATTTATATATCTATCTATCTAGCTATCTAGCTATCTATCTATCTAGCTATCTATCTAGCTATCTAGCTAGCTATCTAGCTATCTATCAATCTAGCTATCTAGCTCTCTAGCTCTCTAGCTATCTAGGGATCTATCAATCTAGCTATCTATCAATCTATCTAGCTATCTATCTATCTATCTAGCTATCTATCAATCTAGCTATCTATCAGCTAGATAGCTAGATTATCTATCAATCTAGCTATCTAGCTATCTAGCTATCTATCTAGCTGTCTAGCTATCTAGCTATCTAGCTATCTAGCGATCTATCAATCTAGCTATCTATCAATCTAGCTATCTATCAATCTAGCTATCTAGCTAGCTATCTATCAATCTAGCTATCTAGCTATCTAGCTATCTAGCTAACTATCTAGCTAGCTAGCTAGCTATCTAGCTATCTAGCTATCCAGCTATCTATTAATCTATCAATCTAGCTAGCTATCTATTAATCTATCTATCTATCTATCTATCTATCTATCTATCTATCTATCTATCTATCTATCTATCTATCTATCTATCTATCTATCTAGCTATCTATCTATCTATCTATCTATCTAGCTATCTAGCTGGCTAGCTATCTAGCTATCTATCAATCTAGCTATCTATCAGCTAGATAGCTAGATTATCTATCAATCTAGCTATCTAGCTATCTATCTAGCTATCTAGCTATCTATCAATCTAGCTATATATCAATCTAGCTCGCTATCTAGCTATCTAGCTAACTATCTAGCTAGCTATCTAGCTAACTATCTATCTATCTATCTATCTATCTATCTATCTATCTATCTATCTATCTATCTATCTATCTATCTATCTATCTATCTATCTATCTATCTATCTATCTATCTATCTATCTATCTATCTATCTATCTATCTATCTATCTATCTATCTATCTATCTATCTATCTATCTATCTATCTATCTCTCTATCTATCTATCTATCTATCTATCTATCTAGCTAGCTAGCTAGCTATCTATCAATCTAGCTATCTATCAGCTAGATAGCTAGATTATCTATCAATCTAGCTATCTAGCTATCTACCAATCTAGCTATCTATCTAGCTATCTAGCTATCTATCAATCTAGCTATATATCAATCTAGCTCGCTATCTAGCTGTCTATCTAGCTATCTATCTAGCTATCTAGCTATCTATCTAGCTATCTAGCTGGTTATCTATCTAGCTATCTAGCTCGGCTATCTAGCTAGCTAGCTACCTATCTAGCTATCTAGCTATCCATCTAGCTATCTATCTGGCTATCTAGCTATCTATCTAGCTATCTATAAATCTAGCTATCTATCAATCTAGCTATCTATCAGCTAGATACCTAGATTATCTAGCTATCTATTAATCTAGCTATCTAGCTATTTATCAATCTAGATATCTAGCTATCTATCTAGCTATCTAGCTATCTAGCTATCTAGCTATCTAGCTATCTATCTAGCTATCTATCAATCTATCAATCTATCTATCTATCTATCTATCTATCTATCTATCTATCTATCTATCTATCTATCTATCTATCTATCTATCTATCTATCTATCTATCTATCTATCTATCTATCTATCTATCTATCTATCTATCTATCTATCTATCTATCTATCTATCCAGCTATCTATCAATCTAGCTATCTAGCTACCTATCTAGCTGTCTAGCTATCTAGCTATCTAGCGATCTATCAATCTAGCTATCTATCAATCTAGCTATCTATCAATCTAGCTATCTAGCTTGCTATCTATCAACCTAGCTATCTAGCTGTCTAGCTATCTAGCAATCTAGCTAACTATCTAGCCAGCTATCTAGCTATCTAGCTAGCTATCTAGCTATCTAGCTATCCAGCTATCTATTAATCTATCTAGCTATCTAGCTATCTAGGTATCTAGCTATCTAGCTAGCTATCTAGTTATCTAGCTATCTATCAATCTAGCTATCTAGCTAGCTAGCTATCTAGGTTTCTATCTAGCTATCTAGCTATCTATCAATCTACCTATCTACCTATCTAGCTATCTAGCTATCTATCAATCTAGCTATCTAGCTAGCTATCTATCTATCTAGCTATCTATCAATCTAGCTATCTAGCTATCTAGCTATCTATCTAGCTATCTAGCTATCTATCTAGCTATCTAGCTATCTAGCTATCTAGCTAGCTATTAATCTAGCTAGCTATCTAGCTATCAATCTAGCTAGCTATCTAGCTATCTATCAATCTAGCTAGCTATCTAGCTATCTATCAATCTATCTATCTATCTATCTATCTATCTATCTATCTATCTATCTATCTATCTATCTATCTATCTATCTATCTATCTATCTATCTATCTATCTATCTATCTATCTATCTATCTATCTATCTATCTATCTATCTATCTATCTATCTATCTATCTATCTATCTATCTATCTATCTATCTATCTATCTATCTATCTATCTATCTATCTAGCTAGCTATCTAGCTATCTATCAATCTAGCTATCTATCAGCTAGATAGCTAGATTATCTATCAATCCAGCTATCTAGCTATCTATCTATCTAGCTATCTAGCTATCTATCAATCTAGCTATATATCAATCTAGCTCGCTATCTAGCTATCTATCTAGCTATCTATCTAGCTATCTAGCTATCTATCTAGCTATCTAGCTGGTTATCTATCTAGCTATCTAGCTCGGCTATCTAGCTAGCTAGCTACCTATCTAGCTATCTAGCTATCTATCTAGCTATCTATCTGGCTATCTAGCTATCTATCTAGCTATCTATCAATCTAGCTATCTATCAATCTAGCTATCTATCAGCTAGATACCTAGATTATCTAGCTATCTATTAATCTAGCTATCTAGCTAGCTATCTAGCTATTTATCAATCTAGATATCTATCTATCTATCTAGCTATCTAGCTATCTAGCTAGCTATCTATCAATCTAGCTATCTAGCTATCTAGCTAACTATCTAGCTAGCTATCTAGCTATCTAGCTAGCTATCTAGCTATCTATCAATCTTGCTATCTATCAATCTAGCTATCTAGCTATCCAGCTATCTATTAATCTATCTAGCTATCTAGGTATCTAGCTATCTATCTAGCTATCTAGCTATCTAGCTAGCTATCTAGTTATCTAGCTATCTATCAATCTAGCTATCTAGCTATCTAGCTAGCTATCTAGCTTTCTATCTAGCTATCTAGCTATCTATCAATCTACCTATCTAGCTATCTAGCTATCTAGCTATCTAATCTAGCCATCTGGCTATCTAGCTATCTATCAATCTATCAATCTAGCTAGCTCTCTAGCTATCTAGCTATCAATCGAGCTATCTATCAATCTAGCTATCTAGCTATCTATCTAGCTATCTATCTAGCTATCTATCAATCTAGCTATCTAGCTTTCTATCAATCTAGCTATCTATCAATCTAGCTATCTAGCTCTCTAGCGATCTATCAATCTAGCTATCTATCTAATCTAGCTATCTAGCTATCTATCAATCTATCAATTTAGCTAGCTATCTATCTATCTAGCTATCTAGCTAGCTGTCTAGCTATCTAGCTATCTATCAATCTAGCTATCTAGCTATCTAGCTATCTAACTAGCTATCTATCTAGCTATCTAGCTATCTAGCTATCTAGCTATCTATCAATCTAGCTATCTAGCTATCTAGCTAGCTATCAATCTAGCTATCTAGCTATCTATCAATCTAGCTAGCTAGCTAGCTATCTAGATATCTTCCAATCTAGCTATCTAGCTATCTATCTAGCTATCTAGCTATTTATCAATCTAGATATCTAGCTACCTAGCTATCTATCTAGCTATCTAGCTATCTATTTAGGTAGCTATCTAGCCATCTAGCTATCTATCAATCTAGCTATCTAGCTATCTATCTAGCTATCTAGCTATCTATCTAGCTATCTATCTAGCTATCTAGCTATATATCTAGCTATCTAGCTATCTATCTAGCTATCTATCAATCTAGCTATCTAGCTATCTAGCTATCTATCGATCTAGCTATCCAGCTATCTATCTAGCTATCTATCTAGCTATCTAGCTATCTATCTAGCTATCTATCAATCTAGCTATCTAGCTATCTATCAATCTAGCTATCTAGCTATCTATCTAGCTATCTAGCTATCTATCTAGCTATCTAGCTATCTATCAATCTAGCTAGCTATCTAGCTATCTATCAATCTAGCTATCTAGCTCTCTAGCTCTCTAGCTATCTGTCAATCTAGCTATCTATCAATCTAGCTATCAATCTAGCTATCTAGCTATCTAGCTAGCTATCTATCTATCTAGCTATCTATCTAGCTATCAATATAGCTATCTAGCTATCAATATAGCTATCTAGCTATCAATCTAGCTATCAATCTAGCTATCTATTAATCTATCTAGCTATCTAGCTAACTATCTAGCTAGCTATCTAGCTATCTAGCTAGCTAGCTAGCTATCTAGCTAGCTATCAATCTTGCTATCTATCAATCTAGCTATCTAGCTCTCCAGCTATCTATTAATCTATCTAGCTATCTAGGTATCTAGCTATCTATCTAGCTATCTAGCTATCTAGCTATCTAGCTATCTAGCTAGCTATCTAGCTAGCTATCTAGCTTTCTATCTAGCTATCTAGCTATCTATCAATCTACCTATCTAGCTATCTAGCTATCTAATCTAGCTATCTGGCTATCTAGCTATCTATCAATCTATCAATCTAGCTAGCTCTCTAGCTATCTAGCTATCTATCTAGCTATCTATCAATCTAGCTATCTAGCTATCTATCTAGCTATCTATCTAGCTATCTATCTAGCTATCTATCAATCTAGCTATCTAGCTTTCTATCAATCTAGCTATCTATCAATCTAGCTATCTAGCTCTCTAGCGATCTATCAATCTAGCTATCTATCTAATCTAGCTATCTAGCTATCTATCAATCTATCAATTTAGCTAGCTATCTATCTATCTAGCTATCTAGCTATCTATCGATCTAGTTATCTAGCTATCTAGCTATCAATCTAGCTATCTATCTAGCTATCTAGCTATCTAGCTATCTAGCTATCTATCAATCTAGCTATCTAGCTATCTAGCTATCTAGCTAGCTATCAATCTAGCTATCTAGCGATCTATCAACCTAGCTAGCTAGCTAGCTAGCTAGCTAGCTATCAAGATATCTTTCAATCTAGCTATCTAGCTATCTAGCTAGCTATCTAGCTATCTAGCTATCCAGCTATCTATTAATCTATCTAGCTATCTAGATATCTAGGTATCTAGCTATCTAGCTAGCTATCTAGTTATCTAGCTATCTATCAATCTAGCTATCTAGCTAGCTAGCTATCTAGGTTTCTATCTAGCTATCTACCTATCTATCAATCTACCTATCTACCTATCTAGCTATCTAGCTATCTATCAATCTAGCTAGCTATCTAGCTATCTAGCTATCTATCAATCTAGCTATCTAGCTATCTATCTATCTAGCTATCTAGCTATCTAGCTATCCATCTAGCTATCTAGCTTGCTATCTATCAACCTAGCTATCTAGCTGTCTAGCTAGCTAGCTATCTAGCTAGCTAGCTATCTAGCTATCTATCAATCTAGCTATCTATCAGCTAGATAGCTAGATTATCTATCAATCTAGCTATCTAGCTATCTATCAATCTAGCTATCTAGCTAGCTATCTATCTATCTAGCTATCTAGCTATCTATCAATCTAGCAATATAGCTATCTATCTATCTATCTATCTATCTATCTATCTATCTATCTATCTATCTATCTATCTATCTATCTATCTATCTATCTATCTATCTATCTATCTATCTATCTATCTATCTATCTATCTATCTATCTATCCATCTATCTATCTATCTATCTATCTATCTATCTATCTATCTATCTATCTATCTATCTATCTATCTATCTAGCTAGCTAGCTATCTAGCTATCTATCAATCTAGCTATCTGTCAGCTCGATAGCTAGATTATCTATCAATCTAGCTATCTAGCTATCTACCAATCTAGCTATCTATCTAGCTATCTAGCTATCTATCAATCTAGCTATATATCAATCTAGCTCGCTATCTAGCTATCTATCTAGCTATCTATCTAGCTATCTAGCTATCTATCTAGCTATCTAGCTGGTTATCTATCTAGCTATCTATCTCAGCTATCTAGCTAGCTAGCTACCTATCTAGCTATCTAGCTATCTATCTAGCTATCTATCTGGCTATCTAGCTATCTATCTAGCTATCTATCAATCTAGCTATCTATCAATCTAGCTATCTATCAGCTAGATACCTAGATTATCTAGCTATCTATTAATCTAGCTATCTTGCTAGCTATCTAGCTATTTATCAATCTAGATATCTAGCTATCTATCTATCTATCTAGCTATCTAGCTATCTAGCTATCTATCTAGCTATCTATCTAGCTATCTATCAATCTATCTATCTATCTATCTATCTATCTATCTATCTATCTATCTATCTATCTATCTATCTATCTATCTATCTATCTATCTATCTATCTATCTATCTATCTATCTATCTATCTATCTATCTATCTATCTATCTATCTATCTATCTATCTATCTATCAATCTAGCTATCTAGCTATCTATCTAGCTGTCTAGCTATCTAGCTATCTAGCGATCTATCAATCTAGCTATCTATCAATCTAGCTATCTATCAATCTAGCTATCTAGCTAGCTATCTATCAACCTAGCTATCTAGCTGTCTAGCTATCTAGCAATCTAGCTAACTATCTAGCTAGCTATCTAGCTATCTAGCTAGCTATCTAGCTATCTAGCTATCCAGCTATCTATTAATCTATCTAGCTATCTAGCTATCTAGGTATCTAGCTATCTTGTTATCTAGCTATCTATCAATCTAGCTATCTAGCTAGCTAGCTATCTAGGTTTCTATCTAGCTATCTATCAATCTATCTATCTACCTATCTAGCTATCTAGCTATCTATCAATCTAGCTATCTAGCTAGCTATCTATCTATCTAGCTATCTAGCTATCTATCAATCTAGCAATATAGCTATCTATCTATCTATCTATCTATCTATCTATCTATCTATCTATCTATCTATCTATCTATCTATCTATCTATCTATCTATCTATCTATCTATCTATCTATCTATCTATCTATCTATCTATCTATCTATCTATCTATCTATCTAGCTAGCTAGCTATCTAGCTATCTATCAATCTAGCTATCTGTCAGCTCGATAGCTAGATTATCTATCAATCTAGCTATCTAGCTATCTACCAATCTAGCTATCTATCTAGCTATCTAGCTATCTATCAATCTAGCTATATATCAATCTAGCTCGCTATCTAGCTATCTATCTAGCTATCTATCTAGCTATCTAGCTATCTATCTAGCTATCTAGCTGGTTATCTATCTAGCTATCTATCTCAGCTATCTAGCTAGCTAGCTACCTATCTAGCTATCTAGCTATCTATCTAGCTATCTATCTGGCTATCTAGCTATCTATCTAGCTATCTATCAATCTAGCTATCTATCAATCTAGCTATCTATCAGCTAGATACCTAGATTATCTAGCTATCTATTAATCTAGCTATCTTGCTAGCTATCTAGCTATTTATCAATCTAGATATCTAGCTATCTATCTATCTATCTAGCTATCTAGCTATCTAGCTATCTATCTAGCTATCTATCTAGCTATCTATCAATCTATCTATCTATCTATCTATCTATCTATCTATCTATCTATCTATCTATCTATCTATCTATCTATCTATCTATCTATCTATCTATCTATCTATCTATCTATCTATCTATCTATCTATCTATCTATCTATCTATCTATCTATCAATCTAGCTATCTAGCTATCTATCTAGCTGTCTAGCTATCTAGCTATCTAGCGATCTATCAATCTAGCTATCTATCAATCTAGCTATCTATCAATCTAGCTATCTAGCTAGCTATCTATCAACCTAGCTATCTAGCTGTCTAGCTATCTAGCAATCTAGCTAACTATCTAGCTAGCTATCTAGCTATCTAGCTAGCTATCTAGCTATCTAGCTATCCAGCTATCTATTAATCTATCTAGCTATCTAGCTATCTAGGTATCTAGCTATCTAGTTATCTAGCTATCTATCAATCTAGCTATCTAGCTAGCTAGCTATCTAGGTTTCTATCTAGCTATCTATCAATCTATCTATCTACCTATCTAGCTATCTAGCTATCTATCAATCTAGCTATCTAGCTAGCTATCTATCTATCTAGCTATCTAGCTATCTATCAATCTAGCTATCTATCTAGCTATCTAGCTAGCTATCAATCTAGCTAGCTATCTAGCTATCAATCTAGCTAGCTATCTAGCTATCTATCAATCCAGCTAGCTATCTAGCTATCTATCAATCTAGCTATCTAGCTATCTATCTAGCTATTTATATATCTATCTATCTAGCTATCTAGCTATCTATCTATCTAGCTATCTATCTAGCTATCTAGCTAGCTATCTAGCTATCTATCAATCTA
>NW_028251344.1:1405000-1412500 GCF_964263255.1 Lissotriton vulgaris | reverse complement strand
ATATATCAATCTAGCTCGCTATCTAGCTATCTATCTAGCTATCTATCTAGCTATCTAGCTATCTATCTAGCTATCTAGCTGGTTATCTATCTAGCTATCTAGCTCGGCTATCTAGCTAGCTAGCTACCTATCTAGCTATCTAGCTATCTATCTAGCTATCTATCTGGCTATCTAGCTATCTATCTAGCTATCTATCAATCTAGCTATCTATCAATCTAGCTATCTATCAGCTAGATACCTAGATTATCTAGCTATCTATTAATCTAGCTATCTAGCTAGCTATCTAGCTATTTATCAATCTAGATATCTATCTATCTATCTAGCTATCTAGCTATCTAGCTAGCTATCTATCAATCTAGCTATCTAGCTATCTAGCTAACTATCTAGCTAGCTATCTAGCTATCTAGCTAGCTATCTAGCTATCTATCAATCTTGCTATCTATCAATCTAGCTATCTAGCTATCCAGCTATCTATTAATCTATCTAGCTATCTAGGTATCTAGCTATCTATCTAGCTATCTAGCTATCTAGCTAGCTATCTAGTTATCTAGCTATCTATCAATCTAGCTATCTAGCTATCTAGCTAGCTATCTAGCTTTCTATCTAGCTATCTAGCTATCTATCAATCTACCTATCTAGCTATCTAGCTATCTAGCTATCTAATCTAGCCATCTGGCTATCTAGCTATCTATCAATCTATCAATCTAGCTAGCTCTCTAGCTATCTAGCTATCAATCGAGCTATCTATCAATCTAGCTATCTAGCTATCTATCTAGCTATCTATCTAGCTATCTATCAATCTAGCTATCTAGCTTTCTATCAATCTAGCTATCTATCAATCTAGCTATCTAGCTCTCTAGCGATCTATCAATCTAGCTATCTATCTAATCTAGCTATCTAGCTATCTATCAATCTATCAATTTAGCTAGCTATCTATCTATCTAGCTATCTAGCTAGCTGTCTAGCTATCTAGCTATCTATCAATCTAGCTATCTAGCTATCTAGCTATCTAACTAGCTATCTATCTAGCTATCTAGCTATCTAGCTATCTAGCTATCTATCAATCTAGCTATCTAGCTATCTAGCTAGCTATCAATCTAGCTATCTAGCTATCTATCAATCTAGCTAGCTAGCTAGCTATCTAGATATCTTCCAATCTAGCTATCTAGCTATCTATCTAGCTATCTAGCTATTTATCAATCTAGATATCTAGCTACCTAGCTATCTATCTAGCTATCTAGCTATCTATTTAGGTAGCTATCTAGCCATCTAGCTATCTATCAATCTAGCTATCTAGCTATCTATCTAGCTATCTAGCTATCTATCTAGCTATCTATCTAGCTATCTAGCTATATATCTAGCTATCTAGCTATCTATCTAGCTATCTATCAATCTAGCTATCTAGCTATCTAGCTATCTATCGATCTAGCTATCCAGCTATCTATCTAGCTATCTATCTAGCTATCTAGCTATCTATCTAGCTATCTATCAATCTAGCTATCTAGCTATCTATCAATCTAGCTATCTAGCTATCTATCTAGCTATCTAGCTATCTATCTAGCTATCTAGCTATCTATCAATCTAGCTAGCTATCTAGCTATCTATCAATCTAGCTATCTAGCTCTCTAGCTCTCTAGCTATCTGTCAATCTAGCTATCTATCAATCTAGCTATCAATCTAGCTATCTAGCTATCTAGCTAGCTATCTATCTATCTAGCTATCTATCTAGCTATCAATATAGCTATCTAGCTATCAATATAGCTATCTAGCTATCAATCTAGCTATCAATCTAGCTATCTATTAATCTATCTAGCTATCTAGCTAACTATCTAGCTAGCTATCTAGCTATCTAGCTAGCTAGCTAGCTATCTAGCTAGCTATCAATCTTGCTATCTATCAATCTAGCTATCTAGCTCTCCAGCTATCTATTAATCTATCTAGCTATCTAGGTATCTAGCTATCTATCTAGCTATCTAGCTATCTAGCTATCTAGCTATCTAGCTAGCTATCTAGCTAGCTATCTAGCTTTCTATCTAGCTATCTAGCTATCTATCAATCTACCTATCTAGCTATCTAGCTATCTAATCTAGCTATCTGGCTATCTAGCTATCTATCAATCTATCAATCTAGCTAGCTCTCTAGCTATCTAGCTATCTATCTAGCTATCTATCAATCTAGCTATCTAGCTATCTATCTAGCTATCTATCTAGCTATCTATCTAGCTATCTATCAATCTAGCTATCTAGCTTTCTATCAATCTAGCTATCTATCAATCTAGCTATCTAGCTCTCTAGCGATCTATCAATCTAGCTATCTATCTAATCTAGCTATCTAGCTATCTATCAATCTATCAATTTAGCTAGCTATCTATCTATCTAGCTATCTAGCTATCTATCGATCTAGTTATCTAGCTATCTAGCTATCAATCTAGCTATCTATCTAGCTATCTAGCTATCTAGCTATCTAGCTATCTATCAATCTAGCTATCTAGCTATCTAGCTATCTAGCTAGCTATCAATCTAGCTATCTAGCGATCTATCAACCTAGCTAGCTAGCTAGCTAGCTAGCTAGCTATCAAGATATCTTTCAATCTAGCTATCTAGCTATCTAGCTAGCTATCTAGCTATCTAGCTATCCAGCTATCTATTAATCTATCTAGCTATCTAGATATCTAGGTATCTAGCTATCTAGCTAGCTATCTAGTTATCTAGCTATCTATCAATCTAGCTATCTAGCTAGCTAGCTATCTAGGTTTCTATCTAGCTATCTACCTATCTATCAATCTACCTATCTACCTATCTAGCTATCTAGCTATCTATCAATCTAGCTAGCTATCTAGCTATCTAGCTATCTATCAATCTAGCTATCTAGCTATCTATCTATCTAGCTATCTAGCTATCTAGCTATCCATCTAGCTATCTAGCTTGCTATCTATCAACCTAGCTATCTAGCTGTCTAGCTAGCTAGCTATCTAGCTAGCTAGCTATCTAGCTATCTATCAATCTAGCTATCTATCAGCTAGATAGCTAGATTATCTATCAATCTAGCTATCTAGCTATCTATCAATCTAGCTATCTAGCTAGCTATCTATCTATCTAGCTATCTAGCTATCTATCAATCTAGCAATATAGCTATCTATCTATCTATCTATCTATCTATCTATCTATCTATCTATCTATCTATCTATCTATCTATCTATCTATCTATCTATCTATCTATCTATCTATCTATCTATCTATCTATCTATCTATCTATCTATCTATCTATCTATCTATCTATCTATCTATCTATCTATCTATCTATCCATCTATCTATCTATCTATCTATCTATCTATCTATCTATCTATCTATCTATCTATCTATCTATCTATCTAGCTAGCTAGCTATCTAGCTATCTATCAATCTAGCTATCTGTCAGCTCGATAGCTAGATTATCTATCAATCTAGCTATCTAGCTATCTACCAATCTAGCTATCTATCTAGCTATCTAGCTATCTATCAATCTAGCTATATATCAATCTAGCTCGCTATCTAGCTATCTATCTAGCTATCTATCTAGCTATCTAGCTATCTATCTAGCTATCTAGCTGGTTATCTATCTAGCTATCTATCTCAGCTATCTAGCTAGCTAGCTACCTATCTAGCTATCTAGCTATCTATCTAGCTATCTATCTGGCTATCTAGCTATCTATCTAGCTATCTATCAATCTAGCTATCTATCAATCTAGCTATCTATCAGCTAGATACCTAGATTATCTAGCTATCTATTAATCTAGCTATCTTGCTAGCTATCTAGCTATTTATCAATCTAGATATCTAGCTATCTATCTATCTATCTAGCTATCTAGCTATCTAGCTATCTATCTAGCTATCTATCTAGCTATCTATCAATCTATCTATCTATCTATCTATCTATCTATCTATCTATCTATCTATCTATCTATCTATCTATCTATCTATCTATCTATCTATCTATCTATCTATCTATCTATCTATCTATCTATCTATCTATCTATCTATCTATCTATCTATCTATCTATCAATCTAGCTATCTAGCTATCTATCTAGCTGTCTAGCTATCTAGCTATCTAGCGATCTATCAATCTAGCTATCTATCAATCTAGCTATCTATCAATCTAGCTATCTAGCTAGCTATCTATCAACCTAGCTATCTAGCTGTCTAGCTATCTAGCAATCTAGCTAACTATCTAGCTAGCTATCTAGCTATCTAGCTAGCTATCTAGCTATCTAGCTATCCAGCTATCTATTAATCTATCTAGCTATCTAGCTATCTAGGTATCTAGCTATCTTGTTATCTAGCTATCTATCAATCTAGCTATCTAGCTAGCTAGCTATCTAGGTTTCTATCTAGCTATCTATCAATCTATCTATCTACCTATCTAGCTATCTAGCTATCTATCAATCTAGCTATCTAGCTAGCTATCTATCTATCTAGCTATCTAGCTATCTATCAATCTAGCAATATAGCTATCTATCTATCTATCTATCTATCTATCTATCTATCTATCTATCTATCTATCTATCTATCTATCTATCTATCTATCTATCTATCTATCTATCTATCTATCTATCTATCTATCTATCTATCTATCTATCTATCTATCTATCTATCTATCTATCTATCTATCCATCTATCTATCTATCTATCTATCTATCTATCTATCTATCTATCTATCTATCTATCTATCTATCTATCTAGCTAGCTAGCTATCTAGCTATCTATCAATCTAGCTATCTGTCAGCTCGATAGCTAGATTATCTATCAATCTAGCTATCTAGCTATCTACCAATCTAGCTATCTATCTAGCTATCTAGCTATCTATCAATCTAGCTATATATCAATCTAGCTCGCTATCTAGCTATCTATCTAGCTATCTATCTAGCTATCTAGCTATCTATCTAGCTATCTAGCTGGTTATCTATCTAGCTATCTATCTCAGCTATCTAGCTAGCTAGCTACCTATCTAGCTATCTAGCTATCTATCTAGCTATCTATCTGGCTATCTAGCTATCTATCTAGCTATCTATCAATCTAGCTATCTATCAATCTAGCTATCTATCAGCTAGATACCTAGATTATCTAGCTATCTATTAATCTAGCTATCTTGCTAGCTATCTAGCTATTTATCAATCTAGATATCTAGCTATCTATCTATCTATCTAGCTATCTAGCTATCTAGCTATCTATCTAGCTATCTATCTAGCTATCTATCAATCTATCTATCTATCTATCTATCTATCTATCTATCTATCTATCTATCTATCTATCTATCTATCTATCTATCTATCTATCTATCTATCTATCTATCTATCTATCTATCTATCTATCTATCTATCTATCTATCAATCTAGCTATCTAGCTATCTATCTAGCTGTCTAGCTATCTAGCTATCTAGCGATCTATCAATCTAGCTATCTATCAATCTAGCTATCTATCAATCTAGCTATCTAGCTAGCTATCTATCAACCTAGCTATCTAGCTGTCTAGCTATCTAGCAATCTAGCTAACTATCTAGCTAGCTATCTAGCTATCTAGCTAGCTATCTAGCTATCTAGCTATCCAGCTATCTATTAATCTATCTAGCTATCTAGCTATCTAGGTATCTAGCTATCTAGTTATCTAGCTATCTATCAATCTAGCTATCTAGCTAGCTAGCTATCTAGGTTTCTATCTAGCTATCTATCAATCTATCTATCTACCTATCTAGCTATCTAGCTATCTATCAATCTAGCTATCTAGCTAGCTATCTATCTATCTAGCTATCTAGCTATCTATCAATCTAGCTATCTATCTAGCTATCTTGCTAGCTATCTAGCTATTTATCAATCTAGATATCTAGCTATCTATCTATCTATCTAGCTATCTAGCTATCTAGCTATCTATCTATCTATCTATCAATCTAGCTATCTAGCTATCTATCTAGCTATTTATATATCTATCTATCTAGCTATCTATCTATCTAGCTATCTATCTAGCTATCTAGCTAGCTATCTAGCTAGCTATCTAGCTATCTATCAATCTAGCTATCTAGCTCTCTAGCTCTCTAGCTATCTAGGGATCTATCAATCTAGCTATCTATCAATCTATCTAGCTATCTATCTATCTATCTAGCTATCTATCAATCTAGCTATCTATCAGCTAGATAGCTAGATTATCTATCAATCTAGCTATCTAGCTATCTAGCTATCTATCTAGCTGTCTAGCTATCTAGCTATCTAGCTATCTAGCGATCTATCAATCTAGCTATCTATCAATCTAGCTATCTATCAATCTAGCTATCTAGCTAGCTATCTATCAATCTAGCTATCTAGCTATCTAGCTATCTAGCTAACTATCTAGCTAGCTAGCTAGCTATCTAGCTATCTAGCTATCCAGCTATCTATTAATCTATCAATCTAGCTATCTATCTATTAATCTATCTATCTATCTATCTATCTATCTATCTATCTATCTATCTATCTATCTATCTATCTATCTATCTATCTATCTATCTATCTATCTATCTATCTATCTATCTATCTATCTATCTATCTATCTCTCTATCTATCTATCTATCTATCTATCTATCTATCTATCTATCTATCTATCTATCTAGCTAGCTAGCTAGCTAGCTATCTATCAATCTAGCTATCTATCAGCTAGATAGCTAGATTATCTATCAATCTAGCTATCTAGCTATCTACCAATCTAGCTATCTATCTAGCTATCTAGCTATCTATCAATCTAGCTATATATCAATCTAGCTCGCTGTCTAGCTGTCTATCTAGCTATCTATCTAGCTATCTAGCTATCTATCTAGCTATCTAGCTGGTTATCTATCTAGCTATCTAGCTCGGCTATCCAGCTAGCTAGCTACCTATCTAGCTATCTAGCTATCCATCTAGCTATCTATCTGGCTATCTAGCTATCTATCTAGCTATCTATAAATCTAGCTATCTATCAATCTAGCTATCTATCAGCTAGATACCTAGATTATCTAGCTATCTATTAATCTAGCTATCTAGCTATTTATCAATCTAGATATCTAGCTATCTATCTAGCTATCTAGCTATCTAGCTATCTAGCTATCTAGCTATCTATCAATCTAGCTAGCTATCTAGCTATCTAGCTATCTATCAATCTAGCTATCTAGCTATCTATCTATCTAGCTATCTAGCTATCTAGCTATCCATCTAGCTATCTAGCTATCTATCTAGCTATCTAGCTATCTATCTGGCTATCTAGCTAGCTATCTAGCTATCTATCAATCTAGCTATCTATCAGCTAGATAGCTAGATTATCTATCAATCTAGCTATCTAGCTATCTATCAATCTAGCTATCTAGCTAGCTATCTATCTATCTAGCTATCTAGCTATCTATCAATCTAGCTATATAGCTATCTATCTATCTATCTATCTATCTATCTATCTATCTATCTATCTATCTATCTATCTATCTATCTATCTATCTATCTATCTATCTATCTATCTATCTATCT
>NW_028251344.1:1397500-1402500 GCF_964263255.1 Lissotriton vulgaris | reverse complement strand
ATCTATCAATCTATCTATCTATCTATCTATCTATCTATCTATCTATCTATCTATCTATCTATCTATCTATCTATCTATCTATCTATCTATCTATCTATCTATCTATCTATCTATCTATCTATCCATCTATCTATCCAGCTATCTA
Organism: Lissotriton vulgaris; assembly: GCF_964263255.1. Taxonomy (NCBI): domain Eukaryota; kingdom Metazoa; phylum Chordata; class Amphibia; order Caudata; family Salamandridae; genus Lissotriton; species Lissotriton vulgaris. The sequence continues at coordinate 1,402,355 of NW_028251344.1, read as the reverse complement.
TCAATCTAGCTATCTAGCTATCTATCTAGCTGTCTAGCTATCTAGCGATCTATCAATCTAGCTATCTATCAATCTAGCTATCTATCAATCTAGCTATCTAGCTAGCTATCTATCAACCTAGCTATCTAGCTGTCTAGCTATCTCGCAATCTAGCTAACTATCTAGCTAGCTATCCAGCTAGCTATCTAGATATCTAGCTATCCAGCCATCTATTAATCTATCTAGCTATCTAGCTATCTAGGTATCTAGCTATCTAGCTAGCTATCTAGTTCTCTAGCTATCTATCAATCTAGCTATCTAGCTAGCTAGCTATCTAGGTTTCTATCTAGCTATCTAGCTATCTATCAATCTACCTATCTACCTATCTAGCTATCTAGCTGGTTATCTATCTAGCTATCTAGCTCGGCTATCTAGCTAGCTAGCTACCTATCTAGCTATCTAGCTATCTATCTAGCTATCTATCTGGCTATCTAGCTATCTATCTAGCTATCTATCAATCTAGCTATCTATCAATCTAGCTATCTATCAGCTAGATACCTAGATTATCTAGCTATCTATTAATCTAGCTATCTAGCTATTTATCAATCTAGATATCTAGCTATCTATCTAGCTATCTAGCTATCTAGCTATCTAGCTATCTATCTAGCTATCTATCAATCTATCAATCTATCAATCTATCTATCTATCTATCTATCTATCTATCTATCTATCTATCTATCTAGCTATCTATCTAGCTGTCTATCTATCTAGCTATCTAGAGATCTATCAATCTAGCTATCTATCAATCTAGCTATCTAGCTATCTATCTATCAACCTAGCTATCTAGCTGTCTAGCTATCTAGCAATCTAGCTAATGATCTAGCTAGCTATCTAGCTATCTAGCTAGCTAGCTAGCTATCTAGCTATCCAGCTATCTATTAATCTATCTAGCTATCTAGCTATCTAGGTATCTAGCTATCTAGCTAGCTATCTAGTTATCTAGCTATCTATCAATCTAGCTATCTAGCTAGCTAGCTATCTAGGTTTCTATCTAGCTATCTAGCTATCTATCAATCTACCTATCTACCTATCTAGCTATCTAGCTATCTATCAATCTAGCTATCTAGCTAGCTATCTATCTATCTAGCTATCTAGCTATCTATCAATCTAGCTATCTAGCTATCTATCTAGCTATCTAGCTATCTATCTAGCTATCTAGCTATCTAGCTAGCTATCTAGCTATCTAGCTAGCTATCAATCTAGCTAGCTATCTAGCTATCAATCTAGCTAGCTATCTAGCTATCTATCAATCTAGCTAGCTATCTAGCTATCTATCAATCTAGCTATCTAGCTATCTATCTAGCTATCTATCTATCTATCTATCTAGCTATCTATCTATCTAGCTATCTATCTAGCTATCTAGCTAGCTATCTAGCTAGCTATCTAGCTATCTATCAATCTAGCTATCTAGCTCTCAAGCTCTCTAGCTATCTAGGGATCTATCAATCTAGCTATCTATCGATCTATCTAGCTATCTATCTATCTATCTAGCTATCTATCAATCTAGCTATCTATCAGCTAGATAGCTAGATTATCTATCAATCTAGCTATCTAGCTATCTAGCTATCTATCTAGCTGTCTAGCTATCTAGCTATCTAGCGATCTATCAATCTAGCTATCTATCAATCTAGCTATCTATCAATCTAGCTATCTAGCTATCTATCTATCAATCTAGCTATCTAGCTGGCGATACCGCCCCATCACCTCTCAGCCTACAGGAGCCTTTACATGATCATACTGCACTGATTCACCGAAATCATGTTTATGTGTACCAGCTCTCTATAGTTCGAAAATGTTGCACACATAAGCTGTTCGTGGCTGAATGTTGAGGCCACGTCAGCGGACTGTTTACGCTGTACTAAAAAAAAAAAAAAAAATTTCTTTTTACTGCAACAATAAAAACAAATTTAAATAAAAAAAAAAAAAAAAATCTAGCTATCTAGCTATCTAGCTAACTATCTAGCTAGCTATCTAGCTATCTAGCTAGCTATCTAGCTATCTAGCTATCTATCTATCTATCTATCTATCTATCTATCTATCTATCTAGCTAGCTATCTAGCTAGCTAGCTATCTAGCTATCTATCAATCTAGCTATCTATCAGCTAGATAGCTAGATTATCTATCAATCTAGCTATCTAGCTATCTATTAATCTAGCTATCTAGCTAGCTATCTAGCTATTTATCAATCTAGATATCTAGCTATCTATCTAGCTATCTAGCTACCTAGCTATCTAGCTATCTAGCTATCTATCTAGCTATCTATCAATCTATCAATCTATCAATCTATCTATCTATCTATCTATCTATCTATCTATCTATCTATCTATCTATCTATCTATCTATCTATCTATCTATCTATCTATCTATCTATCTATCTATCTATCTATCTATCTATCTATCTATCTATCTATCTATCTATCTATCTATCTATCCATCTATCTATCCAGCTATCTATCAATCTAGCTATCTAGCTATCTATCTAGCTGTCTAGCTATCTAGCTATCTAGCGATCTATCAATCTAGCTATCTATCAATCTAGCTATCTATCAATCTAGCTATCTAGCTAGCTATCTATCAACCTAGCTATCTAGCTGTCTAGCTATCTCGCAATCTAGCTAACTATCTAGCTAGCTATCTAGCTATCCAGCTACTATCTAGCTATCTAGCTATCCAGCTATCTATTAATCTATCTAGCTATCTACCTATCTAGGTATCTAGCTAGCTATCTAGTTCTCTAGCTATCTATCAATCTAGCTATCTAGCTAGCTAGCTATCTAGGTTTCTATCTAGCTATCTAGCTATCTATCAATCTACCTATCTACCTATCTAGCTATCTAGCTATCTATCAATCTATCAATCTAGCTAGCTATCTAGCTATCTAGCTATCTATCAATCTAGCTAGCTAGCTATCTATCTATCAATCTAGCTATCTAGCTAGCTATCTATCTATCTAGCTATCTAGCTATCTATCAATCTATCTATCTAGCTATCTATCTAGCTATCTAGCTATCTATCTAGCTATCTAGCTATCTATCTAGCTATCTAGCTAGCTATCTAGCTATCTAGCTAGCTATCTAGCTATCTAGCTATCCAGCTATCTATTAATCTATCTAGCTATCTAGCTAGCCAGGTATCTAGGTTTCTATCTAGCTATCTATCAATCTACCTATCTACCTATCTAGCTATCTAGCTATCTATCAATCTAGCTATCTAGCTAGCTATCTATCAATCTAGCTATCTAGCTATCTATCTAGCTATCTAGCTATCTATCTATCTATCTAGCTATCTATCTATCTAGCTATCTATCTAGCTATCTAGCTAGCTATCTAGCTATCTATCAATCTAGCTATATATCAATCTAGCTCACTATCTAGCTATCTATCTAGCTATCTATCTAGTTATCTAGCTGGTTATTTATCTAGCTATCTAGCTCGGCTATCTAGCTAGCTAGCTACCTATCTAGCTATCTAGCTATCTATCTAGCTATCTATCTGGCTATCTAGCTATCTATCTAGCTATCTATCAATCTAGCTATCTATCAATCTAGCTATCTATCAGCTAGATAGCTAGATTATCTATCAATCTAGCTATCTAGCTATCTACCAATCTAGCTATCTATCTAGCTATCTATCTATCTATCAATCTAGCTATATATCAATCTAGCTCGCTATCTAGCTATCTATCTAGCTATCTAGCTATCTATCTAGCTATCTAGCTGGTTATCTATCTAGCTATCTAGCTCGGCTATCTAGCTAGCTAGCTACCTATCTAGCTATCTATCAATCTAGCTATCTAGCTCTCTAGCTCTCTAGCTATCTAGGGATCTATCAATCTAGCTATCTATCAATCTATCTAGCTATCTATCTATCTATCTAGCTATCTATCAATCTAGCTATTTATCAGCTAGATAGCTAGATTATCTATCAATCTAGCTATCTAGCTATCTAGCTATCTATCTGGCTGTCTAGCTATCTAGCTATCTAGCCATCTAGCGATCTATCAATCTAGCTATCTATCAATCTAGCTATCTATCAATCTAGCTATCTAGCTAGCTATCTATCAATCTAGCTATCTAGCTATCTAGCTATCTAGCTAACTATCTAGCTAGATATCTAGCTAGCTAGCTATCTAGCTAGCTATCAATCTAGCTATCTATCAGCTAGATAGCTAGATTTTCTATCAATCTAGCTATCTAGCTATCTACCAATCTAGCTATCTAGCTATCTATCAATCTAGCTATATATCAATGTAGCTCGCTATCTAGCTATCTATCTAGCTATCTATCTAGCTATCTAGCTATCTATCTAGCTATCTAGCTGGTTATCTATCTAGCTATCTAGCTCGGCTATCTAGCTAGCTAGCTACCTATCTAGCTATCTAGCTATCTATCTAGCTATCTATCTGGCTATCTAGCTATCTATCTAGCTATCTATCAATCTAGCTATCTATCAATCTAGCTATCTATCAGCTAGATACCTAGATTATCTAGCTATCTATTAATCTAGCTATCTAGCTAGCTATCTAGCTATTTATCAATCTAGATATCTAGCTATCTAGCTATCTATCTAGCTATCTAGCTATCTAGCTATCTATCTATCTATCTATCAATCTATCAATCTATCAATCAATCTATCTATCTATCTATCTATCTATCTATCTATCTATCTATCTATCTATCTATCTATCTATCTATCTATCTATCTATCTATCTATCTATCTATCTATCTATCCAGCTATCTATCAATCTAGCTATCTAGCTATCTATCTAGCTGTCTAGCTATCTAGCTATCTAGCGATCTATCAATCTAGCTATCTA
>NW_028251344.1:1377500-1395000 GCF_964263255.1 Lissotriton vulgaris | reverse complement strand
GCAATCTAGCTAACTATCTAGCTAGCTATCCAGCTAGCTATCTAGATATCTAGCTATCCAGCCATCTATTAATCTATCTAGCTATCTAGCTATCTAGGTATCTAGCTATCTAGCTAGCTATCTAGTTCTCTAGCTATCTATCAATCTAGCTATCTAGCTAGCTAGCTATCTAGGTTTCTATCTAGCTATCTAGCTATCTATCAATCTACCTATCTACCTATCTAGCTATCTAGCTGGTTATCTATCTAGCTATCTAGCTCGGCTATCTAGCTAGCTAGCTACCTATCTAGCTATCTAGCTATCTATCTAGCTATCTATCTGGCTATCTAGCTATCTATCTAGCTATCTATCAATCTAGCTATCTATCAATCTAGCTATCTATCAGCTAGATACCTAGATTATCTAGCTATCTATTAATCTAGCTATCTAGCTATTTATCAATCTAGATATCTAGCTATCTATCTAGCTATCTAGCTATCTAGCTATCTAGCTATCTATCTAGCTATCTATCAATCTATCAATCTATCAATCTATCTATCTATCTATCTATCTATCTATCTATCTATCTATCTATCTATCTAGCTATCTATCTAGCTGTCTATCTATCTAGCTATCTAGAGATCTATCAATCTAGCTATCTATCAATCTAGCTATCTAGCTATCTATCTATCAACCTAGCTATCTAGCTGTCTAGCTATCTAGCAATCTAGCTAATGATCTAGCTAGCTATCTAGCTATCTAGCTAGCTAGCTAGCTATCTAGCTATCCAGCTATCTATTAATCTATCTAGCTATCTAGCTATCTAGGTATCTAGCTATCTAGCTAGCTATCTAGTTATCTAGCTATCTATCAATCTAGCTATCTAGCTAGCTAGCTATCTAGGTTTCTATCTAGCTATCTAGCTATCTATCAATCTACCTATCTACCTATCTAGCTATCTAGCTATCTATCAATCTAGCTATCTAGCTAGCTATCTATCTATCTAGCTATCTAGCTATCTATCAATCTAGCTATCTAGCTATCTATCTAGCTATCTAGCTATCTATCTAGCTATCTAGCTATCTAGCTAGCTATCTAGCTATCTAGCTAGCTATCAATCTAGCTAGCTATCTAGCTATCAATCTAGCTAGCTATCTAGCTATCTATCAATCTAGCTAGCTATCTAGCTATCTATCAATCTAGCTATCTAGCTATCTATCTAGCTATCTATCTATCTATCTATCTAGCTATCTATCTATCTAGCTATCTATCTAGCTATCTAGCTAGCTATCTAGCTAGCTATCTAGCTATCTATCAATCTAGCTATCTAGCTCTCAAGCTCTCTAGCTATCTAGGGATCTATCAATCTAGCTATCTATCGATCTATCTAGCTATCTATCTATCTATCTAGCTATCTATCAATCTAGCTATCTATCAGCTAGATAGCTAGATTATCTATCAATCTAGCTATCTAGCTATCTAGCTATCTATCTAGCTGTCTAGCTATCTAGCTATCTAGCGATCTATCAATCTAGCTATCTATCAATCTAGCTATCTATCAATCTAGCTATCTAGCTATCTATCTATCAATCTAGCTATCTAGCTATCTAGCTAACTATCTAGCTAGCTATCTAGCTATCTAGCTAGCTATCTAGCTATCTAGCTATCTATCTATCTATCTATCTATCTATCTATCTATCTATCTAGCTAGCTATCTAGCTAGCTAGCTATCTAGCTATCTATCAATCTAGCTATCTATCAGCTAGATAGCTAGATTATCTATCAATCTAGCTATCTAGCTATCTATTAATCTAGCTATCTAGCTAGCTATCTAGCTATTTATCAATCTAGATATCTAGCTATCTATCTAGCTATCTAGCTACCTAGCTATCTAGCTATCTAGCTATCTATCTAGCTATCTATCAATCTATCAATCTATCAATCTATCTATCTATCTATCTATCTATCTATCTATCTATCTATCTATCTATCTATCTATCTATCTATCTATCTATCTATCTATCTATCTATCTATCTATCTATCTATCTATCTATCTATCTATCTATCTATCTATCTATCTATCTATCTATCCATCTATCTATCCAGCTATCTATCAATCTAGCTATCTAGCTATCTATCTAGCTGTCTAGCTATCTAGCTATCTAGCGATCTATCAATCTAGCTATCTATCAATCTAGCTATCTATCAATCTAGCTATCTAGCTAGCTATCTATCAACCTAGCTATCTAGCTGTCTAGCTATCTCGCAATCTAGCTAACTATCTAGCTAGCTATCTAGCTATCCAGCTACTATCTAGCTATCTAGCTATCCAGCTATCTATTAATCTATCTAGCTATCTACCTATCTAGGTATCTAGCTAGCTATCTAGTTCTCTAGCTATCTATCAATCTAGCTATCTAGCTAGCTAGCTATCTAGGTTTCTATCTAGCTATCTAGCTATCTATCAATCTACCTATCTACCTATCTAGCTATCTAGCTATCTATCAATCTATCAATCTAGCTAGCTATCTAGCTATCTAGCTATCTATCAATCTAGCTAGCTAGCTATCTATCTATCAATCTAGCTATCTAGCTAGCTATCTATCTATCTAGCTATCTAGCTATCTATCAATCTATCTATCTAGCTATCTATCTAGCTATCTAGCTATCTATCTAGCTATCTAGCTATCTATCTAGCTATCTAGCTAGCTATCTAGCTATCTAGCTAGCTATCTAGCTATCTAGCTATCCAGCTATCTATTAATCTATCTAGCTATCTAGCTAGCCAGGTATCTAGGTTTCTATCTAGCTATCTATCAATCTACCTATCTACCTATCTAGCTATCTAGCTATCTATCAATCTAGCTATCTAGCTAGCTATCTATCAATCTAGCTATCTAGCTATCTATCTAGCTATCTAGCTATCTATCTATCTATCTAGCTATCTATCTATCTAGCTATCTATCTAGCTATCTAGCTAGCTATCTAGCTATCTATCAATCTAGCTATATATCAATCTAGCTCACTATCTAGCTATCTATCTAGCTATCTATCTAGTTATCTAGCTGGTTATTTATCTAGCTATCTAGCTCGGCTATCTAGCTAGCTAGCTACCTATCTAGCTATCTAGCTATCTATCTAGCTATCTATCTGGCTATCTAGCTATCTATCTAGCTATCTATCAATCTAGCTATCTATCAATCTAGCTATCTATCAGCTAGATAGCTAGATTATCTATCAATCTAGCTATCTAGCTATCTACCAATCTAGCTATCTATCTAGCTATCTATCTATCTATCAATCTAGCTATATATCAATCTAGCTCGCTATCTAGCTATCTATCTAGCTATCTAGCTATCTATCTAGCTATCTAGCTGGTTATCTATCTAGCTATCTAGCTCGGCTATCTAGCTAGCTAGCTACCTATCTAGCTATCTATCAATCTAGCTATCTAGCTCTCTAGCTCTCTAGCTATCTAGGGATCTATCAATCTAGCTATCTATCAATCTATCTAGCTATCTATCTATCTATCTAGCTATCTATCAATCTAGCTATTTATCAGCTAGATAGCTAGATTATCTATCAATCTAGCTATCTAGCTATCTAGCTATCTATCTGGCTGTCTAGCTATCTAGCTATCTAGCCATCTAGCGATCTATCAATCTAGCTATCTATCAATCTAGCTATCTATCAATCTAGCTATCTAGCTAGCTATCTATCAATCTAGCTATCTAGCTATCTAGCTATCTAGCTAACTATCTAGCTAGATATCTAGCTAGCTAGCTATCTAGCTAGCTATCAATCTAGCTATCTATCAGCTAGATAGCTAGATTTTCTATCAATCTAGCTATCTAGCTATCTACCAATCTAGCTATCTAGCTATCTATCAATCTAGCTATATATCAATGTAGCTCGCTATCTAGCTATCTATCTAGCTATCTATCTAGCTATCTAGCTATCTATCTAGCTATCTAGCTGGTTATCTATCTAGCTATCTAGCTCGGCTATCTAGCTAGCTAGCTACCTATCTAGCTATCTAGCTATCTATCTAGCTATCTATCTGGCTATCTAGCTATCTATCTAGCTATCTATCAATCTAGCTATCTATCAATCTAGCTATCTATCAGCTAGATACCTAGATTATCTAGCTATCTATTAATCTAGCTATCTAGCTAGCTATCTAGCTATTTATCAATCTAGATATCTAGCTATCTAGCTATCTATCTAGCTATCTAGCTATCTAGCTATCTATCTATCTATCTATCAATCTATCAATCTATCAATCAATCTATCTATCTATCTATCTATCTATCTATCTATCTATCTATCTATCTATCTATCTATCTATCTATCTATCTATCTATCTATCTATCTATCTATCTATCCAGCTATCTATCAATCTAGCTATCTAGCTATCTATCTAGCTGTCTAGCTATCTAGCTATCTAGCGATCTATCAATCTAGCTATCTATCAATCTAGCTATCTAGCTAGCTATCTATCAACCTAGCTATCTATCAACCTAGCTATCTAGCTGTCTAGCTATCTAGCAATCTAGCTAACTATCTAGCTAGCTATCTAGCTATCTAGCTAGCTATCTAGCTATCCAGCTATCTATTAATCTATCTAGCTATCTAGCTATCTAGGTATCTAGCTATCTAGCTAGCTATCTACTTATCTAGCTATCTATCAATCTAGCTATCTAGCTAGCTAGCTATCTAGGTTTCTATCTAGCTATCTAGCTATCTATCAATCTACCTATCTACCTATCTAGCTATCTAGCTATCTATCAATCTATCAATCTAGCTAGCTATCTAGCTATCTAGCTATCTATCAATCTAGCTATCTGGCTAGCTATCTATCTATCTAGCTATCTAGCTATCTATCAATCTAGCTATCTAGCTATCTATCTAGCTATCTATCTATCTATCTAGCTATCTAGCTATCTATCTAGCTATCTAGCTAGCTGTCTAGCTAGCTAGCTATCTAGCTATCTATCAATCTAGCTATCTATCAGCTATCAGCTAGATAGCTAGATTATCTATCAATTTAGCTATCTAGCTATCTATCAATCTAGCTATCTAGCTAGCTATCTATCTATCTACCTATCTAGCTATCTATCAATCTATCTATCTATCTATCTATCTATCTATCTATCTATCTATCTATCTATCTATCTATCTATCTATCTATCTATCTATCTATCTATCTATCTATCTATCTATCTATCTATCTATCTATCTATCTATCTATCTATCTATCTATCTATCTATCTATCTATCTATCTATCTATCTATCCATCTATCTATCCAGCTATCTATCAATCTAGCTATCTAGGTATCTATCTAGCTGTCTAGCTATCTAGCTATCTAGCGATCTATCAATCTAGCTATCTATCAATCTAGCTATCTATCAATCTAGCTATCTAGCTAGCTATCTATCAACCTAGCTATCTAGCTGTCTAGCTATCTCGCAATCTAGCTAACTATCTAGCTAGCTATCTAGCTATCCAGCTAGCTATCTAGCTATCTAGCTATCCAGCTATCTATTAATCTATCTAGCTATCTAGCTATCTAGGTATCTAGCTATCTAGCTAGCTATCTAGTTCTCTAGCTATCTATCAATCTAGCTATCTAGCTAGCTAGCTATCTAGGTTTCTATCTAGCTATCTAGCTATCTATCAATCTACCTATCTACCTATCTAGCTATCTATCAATCTATCAATCTAGCTAGCTATCTAGCTATCTAGCTATCTATCAATCTAGCTAGCTAGCTAGCTATCTATCAATCTAGCTATCTAGCTAGCTATCTATCTATCTAGCTATCTAGCTATCTATCAATCTAGCTATCTAGCTATCTATCTAGCTATCTAGCTATCTATCTAGCTATCTAGCTAGCTATCTAGCTATCTAGCTAGCTATCTAGCTATCTAGCTATCCAGCTATCTATTAATCTATCTAGCTATCTAGCTAGCTAGCTATCTAGGTTTCTATCTAGCTATCTATCAATCAACCTATCTACCTATCTAGCTATCTAGCTATCTATCAATCTAGCTATCTAGCTAGCTATCTATCTATCTAGCTATCTAGCTATCTATCAATCTAGCTATCTAGCTATCTATCTAGCTATCTAGCTATCTATCTAGCTATCTAGCTATCTAGCTATATAGCTATCTAGCTAGCTATCAATCTAGCTAGCTATCTAGCTATCAATCTAGCTAGCTATCTAGCTATCTATCAATCTAGCTAGCTATCTAGCTATCTATCAATCTAGCTATCTAGCTATCTATCTAGCTATCTATCTATCTATCTATCTATCTAGCTATGTATCTATCTAGCTATCTATCTAGCTATCTAGCTAGCTATCTAGCTAGCTATCTAGCTATCTATCAATCTAGCTATCTAGCTCTCTAGCTCTCTAGCTATCTAGGGATCTATCAATCTAGCTATCTATCAATCTATCTAGCTATCTATCTATCTATCAAGCTATCTATCAATCTAGCTATCTATCAGCTAGATAGCTAGATTATCTATCAATCTAGCTATCTATCTATCTATCTATCTATCTATCTATCTATCTATCTATCTATCTATCTATCTATCTAGCTAGCTATCTAGCTATCTATCAATCTAGCCATCTATCAGCTAGATAGCTAGATTATCTATCAATCTAGCTATCTAGCTATCTATTAATCTAGCTATCTAGCTAGCTATCTAGCTATTTATCAATCTAGATATCTAGCTATCTATCTAGCTATCTAGCTACCTAGCTATCTAGCTATCTAGCTATCTATCTAGCTATCTATCAATCTATCAATCTATCAATCTATCTATCTATCTATCTATCTATCTATCTATCTATCTATCTATCTATCTATCTATCTATCTATCTATCTATCTATCTATCTATCTATCTATCTATCTATCTATCTATCTATCTATCTATCTATCCATCTATCTATCCAGCTATCTATCAATCTAGCTATCTAGCTATCTATCTAGCTGTCTAGCTATCTAGCGATCTATCAATCTAGCTATCTATCAATCTAGCTATCTATCAATCTAGCTAGCTATCTATCAACCTAGCTATCTAGCTGTCTAGCTATCTCGCAATCTAGCTAACTATCTAGCTAGCTATCCAGCTAGCTATCTAGCTATCTAGCTATCCAGCTATCTATGAATCTATCTAGCTATCTAGCTATCTAGGTATCTAGCTATCTAGCTAGCTATCTAGTTCTCTAGCTATCTATCAATCTAGCTATCTAGCTAGCTAGCTATCTAGGTTTCTATCTAGCTATCTAGCTATCTATCAATCTACCTATCTACCTATCTAGCTATCTAGCTGGTTATCTATCTAGCTATCTAGCTCGGCTATCTAGCTAGCTAGCTACCTATCTAGCTATCTAGCTATCTATCTAGCTATCTATCTGGCTATCTAGCTATCTATCTAGCTATCTATCAATCTAGCTATCTATCAATCTAGCTATCTATCAGCTAGATACCTAGATTATCTAGCTATCTATTAATCTAGCTATCTAGCTATTTATCAATCTAGATATCTAGCTATCTATCTAGCTATCTAGCTATCTAGCTATCTAGCTATCTAGCTATCTATCTAGCTATCTATCAATCTATCAATCTATCAATCTATCTATCTATCTATCTATCTATCTATCTATCTATCTATCTATCTATCTATCTATCTATCTATCTATCTATCTATCTATCTATCTATCTATCTATCTATCTAGCTATCTAGCTATCTATCTAGCTGTCTAGCTATCTAGCTATCTAGAGATCTATCAATCTAGCTATCTATCAATCTAGCTATCTAGCTATCTATCTATCAACCTAGCTATCTAGCTGTCTAGCTATCTAGCAATCTAGCTAATTATCTAGCTAGCTATCTAGCTATCTAGCTAGCTAGCTAGCTATCTAGCTATCCAGCTATCTATTAATCTATCTAGCTATCTAGCTATCTAGGTATCTAGCTATCTAGCTAGCTATCTAGTTATCTAGCTATCTATCAATCTAGCTATCTAGCTAGCTAGCTATCTAGGTTTCTATCTAGCTATCTAGCTATCTATCAATCTACCTATCTACCTATCTAGCTATCTAGCTATCTATCAATCTAGCTATCTAGCTAGCTATCTATCTATCTAGCTATCTAGCTATCTATCAATCTAGCTATCTAGCTATCTATCTAGCTATCTATCTAGCTATCTAGCTATCTAGCTAGCTATCTAGCTATCTAGCTAGCTATCAATCTAGCTAGCTATCTAGCTATCAATCTAGCTAGCTATCTAGCTATCTATCAATCTAGCTAGCTATCTAGCTATCTATCAATCTAGCTATCTAGCTATCTATCTAGCTATCTATCTATCTATCTATCTAGCTATCTATCTATCTAGCTATCTATCTAGCTATCTAGCTAGCTATCTAGCTAGCTATCTAGCTATCTATCAATCTAGCTATCTAGCTCTCAAGCTCTCTAGCTATCTAGGGATCTATCAATCTAGCTATCTATCGATCTATCTAGCTATCTATCTATCTATCTAGCTATCTATCAATCTAGCTATCTATCAGCTAGATAGCTAGATTATCTATCAATCTAGCTATCTAGCTATCTAGCTATCTATCTAGCTGTCTAGCTATCTAGCTATCTAGCGATCTATCAATCTAGCTATCTATCAATCTAGCTATCTATCAATCTAGCTATCTAGCTATCTATCTATCAATCTAGCTATCTAGCTAACTATCTAGCTAGCTATCTAGCTATCTAGCTAGCTATCTAGCTATCTAGCTATCTATCTATCTATCTATCTATCTATCTATCTATCTATCTATCTATCTATCTATCTATCTATCTAGCTAGCTATCTAGCTAGCTAGCTATCTAGCTATCTATCAATCTAGCTATCTATCAGCTAGATAGCTAGATTATCTATCAATCTAGCTATCTAGCTATCTATTAATCTAGCTATCTAGCTAGCTATCTAGCTATTTATCAATCTAGATATCTAGCTATCTATCTAGCTATCTAGCTACCTAGCTATCTAGCTATCTAGCTATCTATCTAGCTATCTATCAATCTATCAATCTATCAATCTATCTATCTATCTATCTATCTATCTATCTATCTATCTATCTATCTATCTATCTATCAATCTATCAATCTAGCTATCTATCTAGCTATCTATCTAGCTATCTATCTAGCTATCTATCTAGCTATCTAGCTATCTATCTAGCTATCTAGCTATCTATCAATCTAGCTAGCTATCTAGCTATCAATCAATCTAGCTATCTAGCTCTCTAGCTCTCTAGCTATCTATCAATCTAGCTATATAGCTATCTATCTAGCTATCTAGCTATCTATCTAGCTATCTAGCTTTATATATCCAGCTATCTAGCTATCTATCTAGCTATCTATCAATCTAGCTATCTAGCTATCTAGCTATCTAGCTATCTATCTAGCTATCTATCAATCTATCAATCTATCAATCTATCTATCTATCTATCTATCTATCTATCTATCTATCTATCTATCTATCTATCTATCTATCTATCTATCTATCTATCTATCTATCTAGCTATCTATCTAGCTGTCTAGCTATCTAGCTATCTAGAGATCTATCAATCTAGCTATCTATCAATCTAGCTATCTAGCTATCTATCTATCAACCTAGCTATCTAGCTGTCTAGCTATCTAGCAATCTAGCTAATTATCTAGCTAGCTATCTAGCTATCTAGCTAGCTAGCTAGCTATCTAGCTATCCAGCTATCTATTAATCTATCTAGCTATCTAGCTATCTAGGTATCTAGCTATCTAGCTAGCTATCTAGTTATCTAGCTATCTATCAATCTAGCTATCTAGCTAGCTAGCTATCTAGGTTTCTATCTAGCTATCTAGCTATCTATCAATCTACCTATCTACCTATCTAGCTATCTAGCTATCTATCAATCTAGCTATCTAGCTAGCTATCTATCTATCTAGCTATCTAGCTATCTATCAATCTAGCTATCTAGCTATCTATCTAGCTATCTATCTAGCTATCTAGCTATCTAGCTAGCTATCTAGCTATCTAGCTAGCTATCAATCTAGCTAGCTATCTAGCTATCAATCTAGCTAGCTATCTAGCTATCTATCAATCTAGCTAGCTATCTAGCTATCTATCAATCTAGCTATCTAGCTATCTATCTAGCTATCTATCTATCTATCTATCTATCTAGCTATCTATCTATCTAGCTATCTATCTAGCTATCTAGCTAGCTATCTAGCTAGCTATCTAGCTATCTATCAATCTAGCTATCTAGCTCTCAAGCTCTCTAGCTATCTAGGGATCTATCAATCTAGCTATCTATCGATCTATCTAGCTATCTATCTATCTATCTAGCTATCTATCAATCTAGCTATCTATCAGCTAGATAGCTAGATTATCTATCAATCTAGCTATCTAGCTATCTAGCTATCTATCTAGCTGTCTAGCTATCTAGCTATCTAGCGATCTATCAATCTAGCTATCTATCAATCTAGCTATCTATCAATCTAGCTATCTAGCTATCTATCTATCAATCTAGCTATCTAGCTATCTAGCTAACTATCTAGCTAGCTATCTAGCTATCTAGCTAGCTATCTAGCTATCTAGCTATCTATCTATCTATCTATCTATCTATCTATCTATCTATCTATCTATCTATCTATCTAGCTAGCTATCTAGCTAGCTAGCTATCTAGCTATCTATCAATCTAGCTATCTATCAGCTAGATAGCTAGATTATCTATCAATCTAGCTATCTAGCTATCTATTAATCTAGCTATCTAGCTAGCTATCTAGCTATTTATCAATCTAGATATCTAGCTATCTATCTAGCTATCTAGCTACCTAGCTATCTAGCTATCTAGCTATCTATCTAGCTATCTATCAATCTATCAATCTATCAATCTATCTATCTATCTATCTATCTATCTATCTATCTATCTATCTATCTATCTATCTATCTATCTATCTATCTATCTATCTATCTATCTATCTATCTATCTATCTATCTATCTATCTATCTATCTATCTATCCATCTATCTATCCAGCTATCTATCAATCTAGCTATCTAGCTATCTATCTAGCTGTCTAGCTATCTAGCTATCTAGCGATCTATCAATCTAGCTATCTATCAATCTAGCTATCTATCAATCTAGCTATCTAGCTAGCTATCTATCAACCTAGCTATCTAGCTGTCTAGCTATCTCGCAATCTAGCTAACTATCTAGCTAGCTATCTAGCTATCCAGCTACTATCTAGCTATCTAGCTATCCAGCTATCTATTAATCTATCTAGCTATCTACCTATCTAGGTATCTAGCTATCTAGCTAGCTATCTAGTTCTCTAGCTATCTATCAATCTAGCTATCTAGCTAGCTAGCTATCTAGGTTTCTATCTAGCTATCTATCAATCTACCTATCTACCTATCTAGCTATCTAGCTATCTATCAATCTATCAATCTAGCTAGCTATCTAGCTATCTAGCTATCTATCAATCTAGCTAGCTAGCTATCTATCTATCAATCTAGCTATCTAGCTAGCTATCTATCTATCTAGCTATCTAGCTATCTATCAATCTATCTATCTAGCTATCTATCTAGCTATCTAGCTATCTATCTAGCTATCTAGCTATCTATCTAGCTATCTAGCTAGCTATCTAGCTATCTAGCTAGCTATCTAGCTATCTAGCTATCCAGCTATCTATTAATCTATCTAGCTATCTAGCTAGCCAGGTATCTAGGTTTCTATCTAGCTATCTATCAATCTACCTATCTACCTATCTAGCTATCTAGCTATCTATCAATCTAGCTATCTAGCTAGCTATCTATCAATCTAGCTATCTAGCTATCTATCTAGCTATCTAGCTATCTAGCTATATAGCTATCTAGCTAGCTATCAATCTGGCTAGCTATCTAGCTATCAATCTAGCTAGCTATCTAGCTATCTATCAATCTAGCTAGCTATCTAGCTACCTATCAATCTAGCTATCTAGCTATCTATCTATCTATCTATCTATCTATCTATCTATCTATCTATCTATCTATCTAGCTATCTATCTATCTAGCTATCTATCTAGCTATCTAGCTAGCTATCTAGCTATCTATCAATCTAGCTATATATCAATCTAGCTCACTATCTAGCTATCTATCTAGCTATCTATCTAGTTATCTAGCTGGTTATTTATCTAGCTATCTAGCTCGGCTATCTAGCTAGCTAGCTACCTATCTAGCTATCTAGCTATCTATCTAGCTATCTATCTGGCTATCTAGCTATCTATCTAGCTATCTATCAATCTAGCTATCTATCAATCTAGCTATCTATCAGCTAGATAGCTAGATTATCTATCTATCTAGCTATCTAGCTATCTACCAATCTAGCTATCTATCTAGCTATCTAGCTATCTATCAATCTAGCTATATATCAATCTAGCTCGCTATCTAGCTATCTATCTAGCTATCTAGCTATCTATCTAGCTATCTAGCTGGTTATCTATCTAGCTATCTAGCTCGGCTATCTAGCTAGCTAGCTACCTATCTAGCTATCTATCAATCTAGCTATCTAGCTCTCTAGCTCTCTAGCTATCTAGGGATCTATCAATCTAGCTATCTATCAATCTATCTAGCTATCTATCTATCTATCTAGCTATCTATCAATCTAGCTATTTATCAGCTAGATAGCTAGATTATCTATCAATCTAGCTATCTAGCTATCTAGCTATCTATCTGGCTGTCTAGCTATCTAGCTATCTAGCCATCTAGCGATCTATCAATCTAGCTATCTATCAATCTAGCTATCTATCAATCTAGCTATCTAGCTAGCTATCTATCAATCTAGCTATCTAGCTATCTATCTATCTAGCTAACTATCTAGCTAGCTATCTAGCTAGCTAGCTATCTAGCTAGCTATCAATCTAGCTATCTATCAGCTAGATAGCTAGATTTTCTATCAATCTAGCTATCTAGCTATCTACCAATCTAGCTATCTAGCTATCTATCAATCTAGCTATATATCAATGTAGCTCGCTATCTAGCTATCTATCTAGCTATCTATCTAGCTATCTAGCTATCTATCTAGCTATCTAGCTGGTTATCTATCTAGCTATCTAGCTCGGCTATCTAGCTAGCTAGCTACCTATCTAGCTATCTAGCTATCTATCTAGCTATCTATCTGGCTATCTAGCTATCTATCTAGCTATCTATCAATCTAGCTATCTATCAATCTAGCTATCTATCAGCTAGATACCTAGATTATCTAGCTATCTATTAATCTAGCTATCTAGCTAGCTATCTAGCTATTTATCAATCTAGATATCTAGCTATCTAGCTATCTATCTAGCTATCTAGCTATCTAGATATCTATCTATCTATCTATCAATCTATCAATCTATCAATCAATCTATCTATCTATCTATCTATCTATCTATCTATCTATCTATCTATCTATCTATCTATCTATCTATCTATCTATCTATTTATCTATCTATCTATCTATCTATCTATCTATCTATCTATCTATCTATCCAGCTATCTATCAATCTAGCTATCTAGCTATCTATCTAGCTGTCTAGCTATCTAGCTATCTAGCGATCTATCAATCTAGCTATCTATCAATCTAGCTATCTATCAATCTAGCTATCTAGCTAGCTATCTATCAACCTAGCTATCTAGCTGTCTAGCTATCTAGCAATCTAGCTAACTATCTAGCTAGCTATCTAGCTATCTAGCTAGCTATCTAGCTATCTAGCTATCCAGCTATCTATTAATCTATCTAGCTATCTAGCTATCTAGGTATCTAGCTATCTAGCTAGCTATCTACTTATCTAGCTATCTATCAATCTAGCTATCTAGCTAGCTAGCTATCTAGGTTTCTATCTAGCTATCTAGCTATCTATCTATCTATCTATCTATCTATCTATCTATCTATCTATCTATCTATCTATCTATCTATCTATCTATCTATCTATCTATCTATCTATCTATCTATCTATCTATCTATCTATCTATCTATCTATCAATCTAGCTATCTAGCTATCTATCTAGCTGTCTAGCTATCTAGCTATCTAGCGATCTATCAATCTAGCTATCTATCAATCTAGCTATCTATCAATCTAGCTATCTAGCTAGCTATCTATCAACCTAGCTATCTAGCTGTCTAGCTATCTAGCAATCTAGCTAACTATCTAGCTAGCTATCTAGCTATCTAGCTAGCTATCTAGCTATCTAGCTATCCAGCTATCTATTAATCTATCTAGCTATCTAGCTATCTAGGTATCTAGCTATCTTGTTATCTAGCTATCTATCAATCTAGCTATCTAGCTAGCTAGCTATCTAGGTTTCTATCTAGCTATCTATCAATCTATCTATCTACCTATCTAGCTATCTAGCTATCTATCAATCTAGCTATCTAGCTAGCTATCTATCTATCTAGCTATCTAGCTATCTATCAATCTAGCAATATAGCTATCTATCTATCTATCTATCTATCTATCTATCTATCTATCTATCTATCTATCTATCTATCTATCTATCTATCTATCTATCTATCTATCTATCTATCTATCTATCTATCTATCTATCTATCCATCTATCTATCTATCTATCTATCTATCTATCTATCTATCTATCTATCTATCTAGCTAGCTAGCTATCTAGCTATCTATCAATCTAGCTATCTGTCAGCTCGATAGCTAGATTATCTATCAATCTAGCTATCTAGCTATCTACCAATCTAGCTATCTATCTAGCTATCTAGCTATCTACCAATCTAGCTATCTAGCTATCTATCAATCTAGCTATATATCAATGTAGCTCGCTATCTAGCTATCTATCTAGCTATCTATCTAGCTATCTAGCTATCTATCTAGCTATCTAGCTGGTTATCTATCTAGCTATCTAGCTCGGCTATCTAGCTAGCTAGCTACCTATCTAGCTATCTAGCTATCTATCTAGCTATCTATCTGGCTATCTAGCTATCTATCTAGCTATCTATCAATCTAGCTATCTATCAATCTAGCTATCTATCAGCTAGATACCTAGATTATCTAGCTATCTATTAATCTAGCTATCTAGCTAGCTATCTAGCTATTTATCAATCTAGATATCTAGCTATCTAGCTATCTATCTAGCTATCTAGCTATCTAGATATCTATCTATCTATCTATCAATCTATCAATCTATCAATCAATCTATCTATCTATCTATCTATCTATCTATCTATCTATCTATCTATCTATCTATCTATCTATCTATCTATCTATCTATTTATCTATCTATCTATCTATCTATCTATCTATCTATCTATCTATCTATCTATCTATCTATCTATCTATCTATCTATCTATCTATCTATCTATCTATCTATCCAGCTATCTATCAATCTAGCTATCTAGCTATCTATCTAGCTGTCTAGCTATCTAGCTATCTAGTGATCTATCAATCTAGCTATCTATCAATCTAGCTATCTATCAATCTAGCTATCTAGCTAGCTATCTATCAACCTAGCTATCTAGCTGTCTAGCTATCTAGCAATCTAGCTAACTATCTAGCTAGCTATCTAGCTATCTAGCTAGCTATCTAGCTATCTAGCTATCCAGCTATCTATTAATCTATCTAGCTATCTAGCTATCTAGGTATCTAGCTATCTAGCTAGCTATCTACTTATCTAGCTATCTATCAATCTAGCTATCTAGCTAGCTAGCTATCTAGGTTTCTATCTAGCTATCTAGCTATCTATCTATCTATCTATCTATCTATCTATCTATCTATCTATCTATCTATCTATCTATCTATCTATCTATCTATCTATCTATCTATCTATCTATCTATCTATCTATCTATCTATCTATCTATCTATCTATCTATCTATCTATCTATCTATCAATCTAGCTATCTAGCTATCTATCTAGCTGTCTAGCTATCTAGCTATCTAGCGATCTATCAATCTAGCTATCTATCAATCTAGCTATCTATCAATCTAGCTATCTAGCTAGCTATCTATCAACCTAGCTATCTAGCTGTCTAGCTATCTAGCAATCTAGCTAACTATCTAGCTAGCTATCTAGCTATCTAGCTAGCTATCTAGCTATCTAGCTATCCAGCTATCTATTAATCTATCTAGCTATCTAGCTATCTAGGTATCTAGCTATCTTGTTATCTAGCTATCTATCAATCTAGCTATCTAGCTAGCTAGCTATCTAGGTTTCTATCTAGCTATCTATCAATCTATCTATCTACCTATCTAGCTATCTAGCTATCTATCAATCTAGCTATCTAGCTAGCTATCTATCTATCTAGCTATCTAGCTATCTATCAATCTAGCAATATAGCTATCTATCTATCTATCTATCTATCTATCTATCTATCTATCTATCTATCTATCTATCTATCTATCTATCTATCTATCTATCTATCTATCTATCTATCTATCTATCTATCTATCTATCCATCTATCTATCTATCTATCTATCTATCTATCTATCTATCTATCTATCTATCTAGCTAGCTAGCTATCTAGCTATCTATCAATCTAGCTATCTGTCAGCTCGATAGCTAGATTATCTATCAATCTAGCTATCTAGCTATCTACCAATCTAGCTATCTATCTAGCTATCTAGCTATCTATCAATCTAGCTATATATCAATCTAGCTCGCTATCTAGCTATCTATCTAGCTATCTATCTAGCTATCTAGCTATCTATCTAGCTATCTAGCTGGTTATCTATCTAGCTATCTATCTCAGCTATCTAGCTAGCTAGCTACCTATCTAGCTATCTAGCTATCTATCTAGCTATCTATCTGGCTATCTAGCTATCTATCTAGCTATCTATCAATCTAGCTATCTATCAATCTAGCTATCTATCAGCTAGATACCTAGATTATCTAGCTATCTATTAATCTAGCTATCTTGCTAGCTATCTAGCTATTTATCAATCTAGATATCTAGCTATCTATCTATCTATCTAGCTATCTAGCTATCTAGCTATCTATCTAGCTATCTATCTAGCTATCTATCAATCTATCTATCTATCTATCTATCTATCTATCTATCTATCTATCTATCTATCTATCTATCTATCTATCTATCTATCTATCTATCTATCTATCTATCTATCTATCTATCTATCTATCTATCTATCAATCTAGCTATCTAGCTATCTATCTAGCTGTCTAGCTATCTAGCTATCTAGCGATCTATCAATCTAGCTATCTATCAATCTAGCTATCTATCAATCTAGCTATCTAGCTAGCTATCTATCAACCTAGCTATCTAGCTGTCTAGCTATCTAGCAATCTAGCTAACTATCTAGCTAGCTATCTAGCTATCTAGCTAGCTATCTAGCTATCTAGCTATCCAGCTATCTATTAATCTATCTAGCTATCTAGCTATCTAGGTATCTAGCTATCTAGTTATCTAGCTATCTATCAATCTAGCTATCTAGCTAGCTAGCTATCTAGGTTTCTATCTAGCTATCTATCAATCTATCTATCT